>NC_046657.1:177551922-177555174 GCF_010883055.1 Belonocnema kinseyi | reverse complement strand
GAAGATCCAATATGGCGGCCACAATTTAAGTCTTAAAAAAAGAACAAAGGACCCCGCACAAAATACCAACAAAAAAGCGTTCAGTCGTTTGGAACCAAACTTTGCACATTGATAAAACAATAAGAAATATGGAACCCGTGTCTCTTCATTTCTACGGAAGCCGTTTCCGAGGGGTGGAAACCGCCCCTAACAAGCCACAAACATGCTAACCCACCTGACTCTAGGAACAATAAATTTAGTCGCATATTTTTCTTGGAATAAGGAAGTTCCATGTCTCAAGTGGGTTAACCCACCTACCAGCTAATCCACCTAAACCCAGAAATCATCCCTACCAAATCATAAGCAGGCTTTAAAAAAAAATTTTACTATTATGATTCATTTAATATTGTAAATGTACTTCGAATTTTCCAACTTACTAAGGTAAGACTCAATATTTTCCAGCCACTTAAGGCTGGACTTGGGATTGTTCAGCTAAGCAAGAAAGTACTTGATGTTTTCCAGTCAATTAAGACAAGACTTTGGATTGCCCAGCCAATTATGGCAAGCCTTTGGATTTCCCAGCCAATCAAAGCAAGACTTTTTATCGTCCAGCCAGTCAAGACAAGACTTTAAATCGCCCAGCCAGACAAGGCAAGACTTACGATTGCCCAGCCAGTTAAGGCAATACTTGGGATTGTCCAGCTAAGCAAAGTAGAACTTTATATTTTCCAGTCAATTGAGGCAAGACTTTAGATTGTCCAGCCAATCAAGGAAAGACTTACGATTGCCCATTCAGTTGAGGCAAGACTTGGGATTGTCCAGCTACGCAAGGAAGTATTTAATATTTTCCAGCCAATTAAGGCAAGGCTTTAGATTGCCCAGCCAATGAAGGCAAGACGTTTTATCGCCCAGCTAGTCAAGACAAGACTTTGAATCGCCTAGTCAGTCAAGGCAAGACTTTGAATCGTCCAGCCAGTCAAGGCAAGACATACGATTGCCCATTCAGTTAAGGCAAGACTTGGGATTGTCCAGCTACGCAAGGAAGTACTTAATATTTCCCAGCCAATTAAGGCAAGAGTTTAGATTGTCCAGCCAATCAAGGAAAGACTTTTAATTGCCTAGCCAATAAGGGCAAGACTTTGTATTGCCCAGCCAGTCAAGGCAAGACTTTCAATCGCCCAGTCACTCAAGGCAAGACTTTGAATCGTCCAGCCAGTCAAGGCAAGACTTACGATTGTCCAGCCAGTTAAGGCAAGACTCACGATTGTATGTCCAATGAAGGTGAAACTAATTGCTTGTTTTCTTATGGAAACGTTCGCGCTTCATGTCAAACGATCGTTGAAGAGACTTTCGTTTATGACTAGTAGGGTCATTATAATTTCTTTGCAACGAGCAGCAATAGTCGGTCATTATTCTTACATTGCATCGACTTTGATAATGTTGCTCTTTTTGGTGAAAGTGTTGATGAAAGCGTTCTCCCATTTCTTCACTGAATGCTCCAACATTTTCTGGGATATAATCCAAATGAGATTTGAGAAAATGTAATTTCATACTCATCAAACAACCTATACTTTTAAAATTCTTTAACATAATAGATACATAAGTTCTAAACTTTGGATCTCGATTGTTCCCTAAAAATTTCTGTACAACATCTTTGAAACTCAACCATGCATCCTTTTCAATAGATGTCATGGTTTTGCTAAAGTCATCACTTTGATAAGTTTTCTTATATCAGGCCCAGCAAAAATACATTCCTTAACTTTGGCATCACTTAAGTGCGGAAATGTAGATCTGACATAATTAAAACATTCTCCTTCGGTATTTAGGGCTTTTACAAATTGCTTCATTAACCCTAGTTTTATATGGAGTGGTGGAAATAATACTTTCTTTCTGTCAACAAGACTTTCATAAAAAACATTATACTGACCAACTGTCCACTCTAATCTGTCTGGCCATTTCTCCGTTATCCAAGGTTCATCCCTTGTACGGCTGTCCCAAAGGCAAAGAAAACAAGGGTATTTAATGTTTCCTGATTGTAAAGCTATTATGAGATTTATCATTTTGAAGTCACCACAAATAAGCCAATTATGGAAATTGTATTTTATTTTTATCAGGAGTAATTGGAAAGTATAATAAGATTCTTCCAGTGTAGTTGAGCGACCTACTGGAATTGCAGCGTACTTATTTCCATTATGTAATAGAACTGCTTTCAGACTTTCTGTAGACGAATCTATGAAAAGAAGCCAATCCTCTGACGTATATAAGTTTATTTTATACAAATTAATGAGTCTTTCGATATCATTTTAATACACAATCCCACTGTCCATTGAAAAGTACTTGATAAACTTTTCTTCTCTATTTCTGTAAATAGTTACTCTACTGCTAGGTAACAATAGTTTCCTCTCTTTGAGTCTTGAAGCGCAAAGCTCAACTTTATCTTTTGGAAGATCAAGGTCACGTATAAAATTGTCAGGAGGTTTTTAAAAAAACCTCCTGTTTTGCATAAGCAAAAGGAACAATCAGTATCATGATTGTTAGGCCCACGCCAAACAGGTGGTTGAATAACAGTCTGCATCTTGGTACTTTCATCTTCCCAATTTGACAAATTTAATCTATAAGCATGACAAATTAAGGTTGGTACCCACGGTTTATCCAAATTTTTCATTGAAGTCCCATAACCGTTGAAGTATGACGTTTTTAGCGAATCATTAATTGATCGGCGGTATTTCTCCGTTTCATACTTTCCACAAACGTGACAAAACGTATTAACTTTCTTAGAGCAAGGAGTTCTTGAACTCATTTTTTTTCTTATAATGAACAGTCACGTGGAAATTCTAAAACTCACTATGTACAAAAATCACGATTGACACGAAATGTAACCGCTAGACAGATTTCAAATACAAAAAGAATTTTATTCCCTACGCATCCAACCGTTAGCCCGCCACTCAAACGTGATCTCTAACACGAAAAGATTTGTAGCAAAAAACGAATTTCATCACCTACGCATAACACGTCATAAAAGCGTCGCCAGCTCAGTGAGCCAGCTAGGGATCGAAGACTGTCTGCGCCGTAGAACAGCGCGCACATACAGCGAATATGAACATTAGAATGCACATAGAGTGCGTAGTAGCATTCCGCGCAGTTTGTCTTCTTTTGTTTTATCAATGTACGAAGTTTGGTTCCAAACGACTGAACGCTTTTTTGTTGGTATTTTGTGCGGGGTCCTTTGTTCTTTTTTTAAGACTTAAATTGTGGCCGCCATATTGGATCTTC
>NC_046657.1:177525245-177551822 GCF_010883055.1 Belonocnema kinseyi | reverse complement strand
TCAAATTACAATATTTTGGTGAAAAATAAAGATATCCTAATAAATCCAAGAAGGTTTAAAAAGGAGAAGATTGGTACTTTCAAAATCCATATTAGCTTTTGTAGTCGACATTTTTCTTGTTTGGTCACATAACCTCAAAAATAGCTAAAAAACCGCGTTTTTTGCACATTTAGGTTAGGATATCTTGAAAACCTGACGTACAGGAGCAATTTTGAGCTCGGATTCGGATTCAGCGCATCAAAATCCTTCAGAAATTTTAGGTCTAGTCTCTTTCTTTAAAATTTCGAAGAAGTAAAAAAATTTCAGAAGGATCATTTTAAAAAAATTTTAAAGTACTTTAGAAATCTTAAAAAATTAGTTCTAGGTATTTCAAAAGATTTGGAAGGATTTGACAAATTTGAGAGAAGTTTAAGATTCCAAGGAATTTTCAATTGATTACAGTAATTTAATATGAGATTTTAAAGGATTTGAAATATTTTAGGGTATTTTTTAAATTGCAAGGAATTTTCAAGAGCTTTGAAAATCTTGAAAACGTTTCAAAAGATTTTAAAGGATTTTGAATATTTGAGGGTGTTTAAGAGGATGTCCATGAATTTTCAATTCATTTTTATAATTTACAGGAATTTCAAAGTATTACAAAAATTTTAGAAGGGTCATTTTTTCTAATTCGAAAGTATTTTAGAAATCTTTAAAAGATGTCAAAGGGTTTCAAAAGATTTGGAAGGTTTCGAAATTATTGAGAGTATTTTCAAAGGTTCCAACGAATTTTAATTTCATGACAGTAACGTAAAATGAGATTTTAAAGGATTTGATATGACTTAGGATATTTTAATAGATCCCAAGAAATTTTCAATTGATGACAATAATTTTGTGTGAGATTTTAAAGGATTTAAAATATTTTATGGCATTTTTTAAAGTTGCAAATTTAACTATTTTGTAGAAAATTCTTTCTTTTTCTTGGTAAAAAATTAACTTTTTTAAATTACAAGCTTAACTATTCTATGTTTCGTTGAAAAGTGATCTTTTTTATTGGAATTTTTTTGTATTTTATTGAATACTCGTCTTTCTTTGTAGAAAATTTATCTTTTTTGTCGAAAACTTAACTACGGTTAAACATTAATTTTTTGTATAGAAAATTAGTTTTGGTGCAAAATAAATTTCTTTTTTGCAAAATTTATGCATTTTATTAAAAATGCCTTTTTTAGTGTACAATTCAGTTTTTGTGTAAATGTTTAACTTTTTGTTTAGAAACTTAACTATTTTGTTGAAAACAATTAAAAAATTTTTATTCAAAATTCATTTTTTTGTGTGGAGAAAACTTATTATTATTTAAACATTCAACGGGCAACGCCCTTTATTACATATAAAAAAGAAACTAAATATAAAATTAAAAATGAACTAAATATAAAAGTAGTATTAATGACCAAAATAGCGCTCGAGCCAGTCAACGTATGGCAATCAAAAATTGTTTTAGTCTCTGAGTAACGCTGAGAGTCTGTTCTTAAACCTAGATGAACACGAGTCGAAGAAATCTAAGTCTTGAACGTGGTTAGCTTCCCTACAAATGCGTGTAAGAGTACTATTTCCGCCATAATTTGTTCTATGAAAAGGAACTTTAATAGTAGAGGTCGAACCTCTGAGAGAGAGGCTAGGAGCAGAGAACGAGATCAGGGCTAGAATTTGCGGAGAATCGATATCACCATTAATTGCATTATAGAGAAAACGCATGTCTGCTGCTAAGAGTCGGGATTGCATCGAAGGTATATTTAAAGTAGTTTGAAGTTCAATGTAGTCATGGTCAAATCTATTTCTATGTATACCAAGCTGCCAAGCTGCAAATTTGAGAAATCTGTTCTGTACTCGTTCAATTCTCATTATATGGATCGCATAGAAGGGTGACCAGATAATAGAGGTTGTTTCAAGATGAGGTCTGACTAACGAGAAGTAGAGTGAATTAATAAATCATTACTGAAATACTACGGTCTGAATTGTTATTATTTTGTTAGTCAGAACGAGCCTCTCTCATCATGGGTAAATTAAAGTTTTCATCTTAACACTGGAGAAGGTTAGAAATTGATGAAGTCT
This sequence comes from Belonocnema kinseyi, assembly GCF_010883055.1. Lineage (NCBI taxonomy): Eukaryota > Metazoa > Arthropoda > Insecta > Hymenoptera > Cynipidae > Belonocnema > Belonocnema kinseyi. Next base: position 177,549,737 of record NC_046657.1, on the reverse strand, counting down.
AAAACTAAATGTGTTGACAATCATCCAAATATCAGCTGGCAAACCTGTTATTTCTTCCTTCAGGTGAAGAATAATGAAAGACCGATCTAGTGAAGAATGACAGCATTAAAAAGTACAGTACAGACTTTTTGGAGAAGGATGACTGCCTTACAGTACGTGCGAAGATGTTGTCACCAGCTTATATCCTTGCTATGTGACCTCTAGCGGTCATATTTTCCACCTAGTTCCTGTGCTTTCACTTAATAAAATTTCTCACTTTGGTCTTTTCTGTATTAAATTTACACTTTTAAATGTTTTTTCACGATCTTCCATCCGGCTCGAAGGACCATTTGTTTAATGTTTATGTTTATAAATATTCTATTTCGCAAGATCAAGAATAGGAAGAGAAGAATCGTTATAAATAATGAATAGTTCAAGTTTTATTTCAAGTATAGAATACTTGGCAGACTAAGACCATTTTTGAGAACCACACATATCACTCACTCGTTTATATAGACATTTTTGTAAGATGTAAGATTTAATGTCTTTATTGAGTTAATCACTTTACTGATCCGAAAAGAACGGACAACGATCTGTCGCGATTTACTGCTGCGCGCACACTGGTTTTCTCAAGCGACAAGGCTGTCATCACACACTCAAACTGAGAAATCACGTAATTTCAAACATTCATTTGAATAATAAGCATACCGAAAATAGCTTTGAAATAGGCGATGTCGCTAAATTGAATAATTTTCGATCGCAGAAAAGCTCATAAATACGAAACATTAGAACTTTAAACAGTAATAATTATCGAATCAAAAAGTTTCATAAGAAAAATTTGTCTGCCGCGTCAAGCTGAATGCGAGTGCCTATTTTGTTTCACGCTTCGACCACTTTTTTTATCGATAGATTTTCCCTGCTGGATAATAATTCTACGCGGTTTCCCGCGCTTGTCGAGTTATTGCATCCGTCATCTCAATTGTGCAACGGTTCGTTAGCTTGGTTTGCTAACCTCATCAGGCTGCAATTTTATTATTGAAATACTAATTAATATCGTTAACGTCTAGTAAAAAAACAGCATTTGGTATCCCGATTAATTTTTTGTTAAAAAAAAAATATTTACCAATATGGTTTCGATTAAAACATTGATGGTATCAATGAGTCAGGTATAGTCGAAAGGCAGTATTAAAATTGTTCAAAACACACGGTAAAAAAAATTGAGCTGTGACAGGGATATTATTCCTTATTATAGCCAAACATTTAGCTGAAAACGAACAAAGGAATTTAGAAAGATCCCTGGATCAGCGAAAATGAATATCCTTGACCATTTTCCATATACCAAGGATATCGTATAGTAAAATCCCTAATAAGTATAGCTATAATAGGGATATTAAGAATAGGTGTCTGAAGCAATTATCGGAAGAGCGCCGGTGCATTATGGGAGCAGCGAAATAAAATGGCGACGGTCTAATCGGGAGTAGTGGCAGTTGAGATTTACTTTGGAAAATTAAACGGTTTTTACCACTTAAAATGTACGCGATCGTTAATATTAAATGGAGTTTATGATGCAGTAACAATAACACAGCCACACAAAAAAAAGTGTGCGGATCTGGTAACAAGACACACGTATTTCTATGTATTTTGGGGCGCTGAATTCAAATTCGGTATCAAAATTCACCCATCACGTCATGGTTGAGCCATAACCTCAAAAATAACGAAAAATCATGCACTGAGGCAAATAAATTTTAAAATAATGCTAGTGATGCAAATTTTCACTTCAAAAACATGTCGACAACTGTGAAGAATCAACCCTTGTCTGATATCAGCTTATTTAACATAACTTTACCCAACGGAACCTGACCTCACCTAACCTGAATTAACAGAAATGTATTGAACTACACGTAAAGCTCTAGAAGCATATTTTCCCAGTAGCAAATGTGTGCTACATCGAATGGGTCAACTCGAGCCTAACCTAGAAATAAATCTAACCTAGCCTAGCCTAACCTAACCTAACCTAACCTTACGAAACACAATTAAACTGATTGTGTTGTCCCGTTGTGTTTGCGGTACCGTTTGAATCAACTTGGGCTTAACCTGCAAAGAGGTCAAACCTATCCTGACTTAAAAAAACTTGACCTAACCTAAACTAACCTAACTTAACTTCATGTAACACAATTAAACTCATTGTGTTGTTCCGTTGTGTTTGCGGTACCGTTTCATTCAGCTTCGGCTTAACCTACATAGAGGTTTAACCTATCCTAACCTAAAAAAACCTGACCTAACCTAGCCGAATGAAATTCAAACACACGTGTAGCTATGTAAGCGTACGGTTCTCAGTCCTAAATGTGTGCTATATTTAATAGGTTAACTCGATCTTAACCCACAAATGAATCTAACTTAACAGAACCTAACGAAATTTTGCTTAACGCAACACAACTTAACTTAAGTCTTCCCGTTGTAACACAATAAAATTCATTTCATTGTACTACAGGTGGTTACAAATTTAGACGCACATTACTCATTTGAAGAAACTTAGAACTACAAGTAGAATTGACCCCATATCAATTAACTTGACAATGTTTGTATCAATTAAAATGTAGAACTGTAAATTAAAGATGCAATTGAATAAGAGTTTTATTCAAAATTTTTTTCTCTCTGCTTTTCTTAAACTTAAGAGATATATTTATACTACCTTTCGTGTTTACATTTTATCTTGCTTTTTATCGTAATTAAATTGATTTATAGACCTAATTCAGTCTATTTTCTGCCTGCTATAACGTGTCCTTTTTTCTTCGAAGGAACGGTGCAAAGGGTTACGCTTACGTTCAAGATCAGTTTAATTGTGTTTCGTGAGGTTAGGTTAGGCACAATTAAATTAAAAAAATTAAAACACAATTAAACTGATTGTGTTGTCCCGTTGTGTTTGCGGTACCGTTTCATTCAGCTTCGGCTTAATCTACATAGAGGTTTAACCTATCCTAACCTAACAAAACCTGACCTAACCTTACCGATTACGCTGGCAACCCTGTTCTTGCGTACTTTCATATTTTGACATTAATAGTAGTAAATGTCTGGAGTTTCGTAACCGCTTGTTGCTAGCATTATTCGCCTGTGTCTAACCAGGGCACCTCCACGTGGTTACGGCGGGCAACGGAAAATATGCTTCCAGAGCTTTACGTGTAGTTCAATAAATGTCTGTTAATTCAGGTTAGGTGAGGTCAGGTTCTGTTGGGTAAAGTTATGTTAAATAAGTTGATATCAGGCAAGGGTTGATCCTTCACAGTTGTCGACATGTTTTTGAAGAGAAAATTTGCATCACAGGCATTATTTTGAAATTTATTTGCCTCAGTGCATGATTTTTCCTCATTTTTTGAGGTTATGGCTCAACCATGACGTGATGGGTGATTTTTGATACCGAATTTGAAATCCGCGCCCCAAAATCCATAGGAATACGTGTGTCTTGTAACCAGATCCGCACACTTTTTTTTGTGTGGCTGTTTAAGTTAATATATTTCTATAACAAGTACATTTTTTATAATCTGAAGATAATACAATTATCCATAATCTGTCGAAAATAATAAACTTTCGAATATAGAAATTTTGTCCAAATTCCTTATTTACGAGAACAATTTACATAAAGTAACTAAATGTGTAACTCTTCTAACTAAACATTTTACCTAATCCAAGCGTACACTTTCTTTGAGTTTAATATATTCTCGATTCACTCGTTCGCCTCAAGAATTTTTTTTCCGTGCACATGGATATATGAAACGCGTGCGAGTAAATAGGTCTAAGAGAATCTATACCCATGTAAGTGTGAGAAAATAAGAATTAAAATTTTTATATACCGGGAAGTATCTGTAATTTAGTGAATCGATATCTTCTTTTTTATTTTCGCTATTCGGATTACTCTTTATGTGGATCATCTAAACAATTAAACATTTATCATAAGAAGTTTCAAAATCCAGTATTTTTATTTTATGCCGGTCGAATATATGGTTAAATTTTGCCTGAAATATTTGTTGATAACAGATTAACTTTTTCCATACTTGACATGTTCATTGACACGAGTTTTTAAAGATTTCTTAATTTCTCCTACAGAACAGGCGTCGCAGTTTTTGCATGGAATTATATAAACTAAATCGCTACGATCGCACTTTATTGTACAATCTTTTGAGTTTTATAATCGATTTTTAGTAGGCAACGCATCTATATTACATTCTTTTAGTGATGTAGATAATTTATAAAAAAATTTCGGTATATATGGTAAAATATTGATTTTCTTCATACGGACTTTAATTTATTTTTTGATAACTTCTGAAGGATGATCATGTTTTAAAAGGATTTGCATAACAATTTTGAGATTTTTTGCATGAAATCCCTCATGAGGTAATTACAACGCCCTATCCACCAAATTAAATACAATATTGCTATTCATTTGTATTTGATGACCTGGAAAATATTTAATATTTCTGTCATTCGAACTCTTTTTTTGATGCTAGTCCGTAATGGTGATATTGTAGTATCTAATTAGGGTTAAATCTAAAAAGTAGATGCTATTTTATTTTCCAATTCAAAGCTAAATTGTCGATTTGGATAATATGCATTGAAGGTATCAATTACAAGGTCAATATGATTTTTCTTGATGCATGAAATGGTGTCATATAAATAACGATAGTAAAAAAAGTGGAATACAACGATAAGTCTGTTTCAACTTTTCCAAGCAACTAGTCTCCAGATCATCCATGACAATGTCTGCGAATAAAGGTGAGATAGGGGATCCCATCCGGGTTTCCTCAATTTTTTGGTATACGGTGCTTCCAAAAGAAAAATAAGTATTGTCAAATAGAACTTTTGTACAATTTCTGATTTAATTAATGGTTATTATACTAATCGATTCGATACGATGGTATCTTTTGTCAAAACTTTCAAGAACTAATGAACACGGAATTCTTGTAAATAATGAGCTAACATTTGACAAAAGAACATGGTCATTATCGATTGTGAGGGTTTTCAGTTTTTCTTTTAATTCACAACTTTTATTAATATGTGAGAGAGGAACTTGAATCGCAGTTTTTAATTCATTATAAATTATTTTGGCTATAAAATATATGGGACTATTAATTAGTGAAACTATTGGACGGAGTGGAACGTCTTCTTATGAACTTTGGATAGTCCATAAAATTTAGCTAGGGTAGTATCAGCAATAGCATTTTTGAAATATTAGTTTGTAGCGATTTCAAAGGATTACTTTTTACCGGTATATACGTTTCTTTATCTAGTAAAAGATCGTAAGCTTTTTTATTACACTCTGTTCTGTTTAGACATACAGCAATGCTTCCTTTTTCTGCATTAGTGAAATTATTGTCGGGATTACTATTAAAGAAAGTCTCAGTATTTTTAAATTTTTTGGAAAATTGTCTATCCCCAGCTGAAATATGTTTTTTCTTTCGACACTCGCTGGTAATACTACTGCTTATTTCCCCCCTGATTTCGTTTTTGGCGGCATTTTCCACATCTAGTTTTTGGAGTGTAGTTTCGATATTCTTAATAATGTTAACAGTATCCTGTTTAGAAAATTCGTTGATTACATTGTGTTTCTGTCCTAAGGAAACAGTATCAATAACTTCGCTCGGCATTTGTTTGTCAGTTAAATTCTTGACCCGGCTAACATTATTTACATATTTTTAACGATTCTTACCATATGATAAATTTTCGAATTTTTTAATATGTATCTGATTACAACTATGTAGAATCTTGTGAAATGTAGTTTCAAAGTGTTGTAAGAAATTTTTAATAGTGTAATTATTTAGATTGAAATCGTGGAGATTTTTCTCCATATTTGCACGATGTTTTTGTAAAAAAATTTTCTGAAAACTGATATCTCTAATTTCTAATTTCAAGATTTTTACGCTCAAATGTTTATTTACATTATTAAAATTATTTTTTCAACTTTCGCTATGAAAGGATAAGTGCTTCTGTTAGTGCTTACATACATTTTGAATGTGTTGTGGAATATTGTCAAACCTCCTGTATCTCAAAAGAAAACGTCATTTAAAAGCTTCAGCCAAACGTCTGTTAGTAGAAGTAAATTCCTTTAGTCGTTGCGTCACTACTAGGCCATATTGTTGTTCGATGTTTTAAAAAAATGATGGTGTTTTCATTATTGAAAAAGTCCATATCAGACCCAGAACACAAATTAATATTATACTTCGTTAAATTATCCTCCACGTGTCAATAGTTGTGGGCCGCTTCACTTTTTTCTTGCAATTAGTTGGGGGTAAAATAATAATTGAACACAAAAGATTGATTGTGCAACGTTTCGTAATCATGGTTTGCTAACCTCATCAGACTGACATTTTATTATTAAAACACCAATTAATATCGTTAAGGTCTAGTAAAAAATAGTATTTTGTATCATGATTCACTTGTTGTTAAAATAAAATATTTACCAATATGGCTTCGATTGAAACATTGGTGGTGTCAGTGTGTCAGATATAGCCAAAAGGGAGTATTTAAATTTTTCAGAGCATTATAAGAGAGCGAAGTACAAATTAAAAGAAATATTGTATTTCATTTGGTTCACAGGGCGTTGAAATGATCTTAAAAACGATTTCATGCGAAAAAACTACAAGTTGTTACGCAAATCCTATTAAAAAATGACTATTCTTCATAATTGATAAAAAAAAAAATTAAAGTCCATATGAAGAAAATCAAATGTACAACAAACACCAAATAAAATATGCTTCTTGTAAAAAAAAATTGGTTAGACGTCCGGTAGTTTGTTAACCATATACACCAAACATTTTTCATAAATGATCTACGTCTCTGAAAAATGCAATATAGCTACGTTACCTTTACTTAAACCTACTTAAAAATTGATTATAAAACTCGGTAAAGATTTTACAATAAAGGGCGACCCTAGCCATTTAGTTTATATAATTCCATACAAAAACTGCGACGTCTGTTATATAGGGGATACCAAGAGATCTTTAAAAAACTCGTGGCAATGAACATATCATCAAGAGTAATCCGAATAGCATAAATAAAAAAGAAGAAATCCATTCACTAATTCACAGATACTTCCCGCTACTTGAAAAATGTAATTCTTAATTTCTCACACTTTCATGCATACAGATTCTTTCAGGCCTATTTACTTACACATGTTTCATATATCCATGTTGACGTATTTCGTTTAATAATAATGTTGTGAAAAATGTTAATACTGCCTTTTTGCTATACCTGACTCATTGATATCATCAATGTTTTAATCAAAACCATATTGGTAAATATTTTTTGTAAACAAAAAGTGAATCGTGATACCAAATGCTGTTTTTTTAATAGACCTTAACGATATTAATTGCTATTTTAATAATAAAATTTCAGCCTGATCAGGTTATCCAACCAAGCTAACCAAACGTTGCACAATACGGCTGTTGAATAGCTATGACAGCGCTCAGAATTCCTCGCTCGCATTTTTTTGTACCTAAATGTCCTGCTTGTATGGCATCGTGATTTTCTTTTAAAATCTGTACTCGTAATTTTTTGTGTACGATGAGTCTGCTTTTAAATATTAGCTAAATTTTTATATGGCCCAGAATACCGCTAGGCATTCTTTTTGGATGCCGAGTATCGAGATTTTGCCTCATGGAAGGGTTGTGTAAAATCCGGGCAGGTTAATATTGAAAACGTGTTAATATCGAAAACGTGTTCCTAAAAATCTGAAACAATTCATGGTTCTTGTTTAAACCTTCTACTTAACGGTACAATTGTGCAATATATGCTTTTTTAAATTATTGTTGATATAATTAACAATAAACAAATAAACTCATAAAAAAATGTTTTTTTTCTTCAAATTTCAGAACTGAGAGCCAAATGAAAGAAATTGAACGGTTTAAACACAAAATTAAAGGGGAACAGTGTGACTTTCAATGAAAAGATGTTGCCAGAAATTTTGACGGCATTGAAATCCTTAATTTTCAACATCAAATTAAGCATTATTTTAGGTATGAATGTAGGAGGTTTTGATAGAAACATACCCATTGTTCTATGCAAAACCATTTATTCAGTAACAAAAATTATTTTTTCATCTAAATATGTACACAGATGACCATGATTTTTTATTCAAATATTATAAAGTGAAATCGTATGTTAAGGGCATACTTTTCGTCACTACGTGACAAAACTAGTCCCCGGTTATGAGCATTTTATTCGGTGTTCACTGTGTCCACACGGGTTGAGATATCGTGTTTAAAATTTGACAGATTAAATAAAAAGCACTAAAGAACGTTTGTATACATCAATATGCTTATAGTGTTTAAAGAAAGTTTATTTACAAATCGATGAAATAGGATATAACCATTCGAGTTATAGCACTTTGCAGATAATGTTTGGTTTGAATCATTTCGGATTTTTTGGTTCGCGTATATTGAGCACTAACACCAATTCTGGACTAAATCGTCTAAACCTTAAAAAAAATTAATGTAAGCAATAAAATTTGCACATTTGTTGCAAATCAACAAATAAGTATCTGCACACACGTAACATACCATTATTTTTGGAGCATTCTTAGCGATTTCTAGCTGAGAAAAAAAGAAACTTTGAACGTCGATAAAGTCGAGATCACATGACTAATTTCGTTTATGAATTCTTTGTGTAGAATGATTTTCATTTCTTTGGTCCTAAAAATAAAAGATAAATTTAAAATTGCAAGCATAGCAACACCAGAAATGTGATCAAATTTACTCTTGGGAGTCTTGCAACCAACTTCCATAATTCTTGACGTCTTATTTTTGACGCTGAATCGATCAGCTGATAGCTATTGTTGACAGTGAACCAACCGGCGGGGATCAGCGACGGACTCGCCTTGTCTTTCGCCCCCGGGCGAGATTTTATAATTATTGGTTTGGTATAACTTCCTAAATCCCGAACACGATATCTCAATCCGTGTGGAAGTCATGAGGACCAAAAAAAAATGAAAATCATTTCATTCTCTGCACAAAAATTTCATGAATGAACTCAGTCACGTGATCTCGAGTTTATTGACGCTCAAAGTTTCTTTTTTTCACCGCTATGAATGGCTAAAAATGGTGCAAAAATAATGGTAGATTACGTGTGTGCAGATACTAATTTTTTTATTTGCAATGAATGTGCAAATTTTATTGCTTATATTAATTTTTTTTAAGGTTTAGACGATTTAGTCGAAAATTTGTGTCAGTGCTCAATATACGCGAATCAAAAAATCTGAAATGCATCAAACCAAAAATTATTTGCAAAGTGCTATAACTCGAATGGTAATATCATATTTCATCAATTTATAAATAAACATTCTTAAAAATTATAGACATATTGAGGTATACAAACGTTCTTTAGTGCTTTTTATTTAATCTGTCACATTTTAAATACGATATCTCAATCCGTGTGGACACAGTGAACACCAAAAAAATGCTCATATCCGGGGACTAGTTTGGTTATGTGGTCAAGAAGAGCATGCCATTAAATGCATCTGTTATCGTTCGTACTCCTATTATCGTTCTAACTTGATTGAAATGTAATAAATAATGAATTTCAATACTTTGACTTATAACGAGTAATAAGTGCATTCACCTTACTCTCGCTGGTACAAAAAAAAGGAAAAATAGTAAATTTACCTCAAGTGTCATCTCTCAAAATAAATACGTAAACCTTAGGGGGAGGGGGGGTAAATCGATCCAAACTGCACTTTGACTGCACCCTATAGCTGACTGAAAGATACTAGTGACTCGAAACTACGCGTGAGGCTTCTATACTAGAGTAGAATTTTTTAGATGGGGGTAAAGACCCATGTTATTGCTTGCTCCGCAAATGGCACCGTTTTGAAATTTCGGCCTGGGTCAAATCGACCCCCCACCCCTACGGTTAACGGGTTAAGTAATCTGATCATCGGTTACATTTTTTTCTGCAAAGTGTGGGATGAATTTTCTATGCCAACTTGCCATCCCTACTATGCACTGTAATTGTTTAATATTTTTAGATTTAGGGAATTATAATACTGGTTAAATTTTTTCTTTGTCGACTTGGAGTCCTTTTTCGTTAACTTTAAAACTGGGCTGGCATTGGTTAGACCAAATGGCATTCTTTTAAATGATGCATGCCTTTTCTAGGGACTTTGACTGCTGTAATTAGTTTTGAACTTTCTTGAAGCTATTTATAATATTATGAACCTTTCTGAAATCTAGGAAAAATCTGTAGTCCTTACCTGGTATTTTGATCATTGCTAGTGGGTTTGTCCAGTCGAAGCAAGATGGTTCGATTTTGCCTTATTCTAATAATTTATCAACTGCCTAGTATATTATTTCCTTAATTTTTTGGCTCACGTGATAATATTGCTGTTTAATGAGACCGAGGCCTTATATTTCAATTTTATTTTTTGTTAAATGAGTTTGCTCTATATTCTTTTTCAAAATGATTTTTATTTTCGAGAAGCTTTTCTAATTGGGCTTTTTTCTTTAGTTGAACTGAACTATAATTTCGTAGGTTTCTAGCGGACAATTGTTTTGTTCTTCAATTTTTCCTATACTATCCGGAATGTCACTTAATTTAATCGCCTTATATAAAAATTAATTTATTGATTCCTGTTGTCAAGTTCCCAAGTTTCCCTAGGGACATTTTTTTCAAAGTTACAATCGCTTTCTTTGTATTCATTCGGTTATATTTTAGTGTAAAATATCTTTTCCGAATTATTTCTTATAAATTCTAATCTATGTTTGCTGAAGTTAACTGATTCTTGCGTGCTCGAGTCGTAGCTAGTGTCTTTGGTGGAGATGATCTTTAGGGGTTGGAATTTGTTTCTCGTAGAGATTCGTATTAAGCTTGGTATATCCTTCCTAGGATTTGTTACAGGAATTTTGGCATTTTTGTTTTTTCGATATTGGTTAGGACTGATAGGTACTAGGAGGATTTCGTTATCCCTTACCTTTAGGCTACTTTCGTTAGGTTTTCTTGTACTTTTGCGACCAATAATACCTCTGAATTTCACCTTACTATCTTTATTAATATTTTCTTCTTTTTCCACTAATGTTTTATCCCTGATACTTGTCGTTTTAATTTTCTTATTCTCTTTTATTGTAATGTTAGGTTTAGTTTCGGTTTTAACCTCAGTTACTGGGGTAGGTTTCTCTTTTCACGATCATTAGGTTTTTGGTTTCCGTTTTGTTTATCCATTTGCCCATTTTTATTTTCTTTTGAATGTTTACCATTCTCCGAATGATAGTTACCCCCTTAGCGTTAATACGCTTCTGTACACTTTTTTGCTCTATTTTTGGTTTAGTAATTTGTAAAACTTGACCTCGAATTATTAATTTTACTATCTCAGTCTCAAAATCGCTTCTTTATATATACATTTTATATTCTATTCTGAGGTTTTCGTAAGCTCTATGTAATTCCCAGTCGCGGCCTTTTGTCGAATATAGTTTAATAAAAAGTTTTATAATTTCTGTTAGATACGGTTGGATGTCTTGATTTCTTTTTTGGTTAGAAAATGTAATGTTTTGTTTTATTTCTTTCGAGAACCTTTCTTCAGTATAAGCACTTTTAACGTCTTTGGTGAAATCAGATAAACATCTCTAGGAATGTTCTTTCGAAATTTCTTTTAAATCAAATTGTACTGAGCTAGTAATTTTATTACCTCGAATTGTTTATTGGGCCTGCTGAGTCTACTGGAGGTAAATTTTCGTTATCCCAAAAGAATGTATTGTTTTATAGGTCCAAAGTTTTGTTAGAGTTTTGAGTAAGGTCATGGAGTGAGGGTTGGTTACTTTGAGTTGATCTGTCTTTTTATGATCTACTGCTTTTACGGGGTGTTCCAATGTTTTTTTGCGACAAACCTCTACCATGACCTATTTTCCTATTTATCTTTTTGGGAATTGTTCCTGTGTTTGTGAGTGTGTTGGAGACAAGATTCTTCATTATTTGTTTGGTTGCACTGGTGTTAAGGTCAGCGTTTTGGATCTAAGGTGCTGCTGTACCTTCAAAATCCAAGCTGCGATTATCGCTTTCCATTACAGTTGTGTTCAGCATTTTATTTTCGATATTACCAGACCTGAGTTCCATTTAGTTTTAAATTTCGTTAAAATTTGTGTTGGTAGGGCACCCTGTATGAATGTCTGAACTGGTTTCCTAATAAGAATCTTTAAATTCGCTCTGTGAATCTTAATTGAAATTTTAGTTGATTACAATGTAGTTGGAGAATTAGAAAATATGTTTATTTTCGCTCTCGAACTCTTTGTTTACGAGATACGTTATGTGACCTTTCCGCGAGTCGTGAGTTTATGAGATGCTCGTGTTCGCTCGTTACGGCGCTAGGACGTTTCGCCTCGGATGGTGATTATAATTTTCGTTTTGTTTAAATAATTATTTCTAACTTTTTAATTTGTATTTAAAAATCCGGATTTAAATTTCGCTAATATTATTTTTAAACGTTTGGTTGTTTATTTTTAAACATCGTTTTAATTTGGTTTCTTTCTATGGTTGAATATCGTTGTCTAAACATCTCAAAACAAAAATTTCTACATTATTCTCTGTTTTTGTTTCATGTTTTAGTATTTGGAACCTCTAATTTCGAAACATCGCAAGTGCGCAATATTACGAATAGATATATAGAAAATGTTATACATATACATATAAAAATTTGAAAGGGAAAGTGTGGGATTTTTAGGTCGGGCGCCAGGTAAGGGGACTGCGATTGATTCTCGCGACCGCTACAGTTGCTAGCGCGCGTGGAGATGCACAAGTCGACGGTACGATTCCAACGGTGTCGACGTCTGATATTTGAATTATATCAGTACTTCATACCGCAGCGTTGAGGTGATAGCTTAAGGCACTGTTTTAAGAATGCCAAGTGTGAGCTGCAATTTTGATGTAAAACTAATGAAGCAAATCGCTTTTCAAATAACAAAAAACTAAGGAAACTGTAGATAATGTATTTTGCCTACGTGCAAGATAAATCTCCACACACGGTGCTGCTATCTAAGCTGAGCTTGCCAATTTGCCGTCCGCATTGCGGGAGTAATAGCGAGGAAGGACCTTGGAAACTAGAACGCTAAGAGTAAGGAAAAACACAATAAGAGAGACATGAGTAGCATTAAGATCGGTTTATTACTACTTGAACTGGTTGAGAAAGATGACTCTGCCGTGGCCCGACGCTACCTCCGGACTATGCAGCATGTGTTCAGCAATATCGCTTTCTGAATCAGATATAGTAAAATTTGAACTCCTAGCTCTTTTATGATTTGTAACACCTCGCATGAACGTTCGCAGTTCTGCGAGTATGTTTTAATCTTCTCAGTATATCGAAGCTGTATGTTATCATTGAGGAGAACGCTTATGTCTATTATTATCAAATGTTAGCACTTTTTCTAACTAGAGGACATCTGGGCGATTGGGTCTGGCTAGATGGTCAGTCAAAATAGTCCTGTCCCAGTAAAGGAGATAATCTTCGGTCTCTAGTACTTTAACAGGGCTATATTTGTATTAAGGCTTAAATCAGTCTAGTAAGTTTGCATTCAAGGCAATTTTATGGTGGACCATCCCAGCAACATTATTTTGTCCACGCGTGCCTACTTGCAAAACAGGCATCGTACAACCAAGAATAATGTGCTCAATGTTCTTATTGATATCTCAACAAAGGCCTTTTCCTGGATAGCCAGGACAAATCCTTCCTTCTCCAGAAAGAGTTCTCCCTTCTTTAATTGAAAGTCTGAAGCATCAATATGCAGGCAAGGAAGATCTAAAGTTCGAGGGTGTTGTTTCTGCAGCTGTTCACCCCGCCACTGAGCACTAGCGGTTTAGCATTGAGATGTCTGATGTTCTGGAAATAGTTGGCTTAATGTTTGAGTATGGTATACAGGTCAACTCTACAGATGTAGTCATAAAGTGAAATGTTAGACTTGTTTTGGAAATATTCGCGCAATTGCATGAAGTGAGAGTCATACAATTGACGAGCATCCAAGATCCCTCTACCGCCAAGCTTGCGTGACAGAACTATTCTTTCCATCCTTTTATGGTGCGTTCAGTCCTTATAAATTTAAACGCCGATGATTCTGTTAAGCATCTCGTGGTCATTCATGGACCAGACGCAGACCAGGTGATGTTCGCACTGAGGCCAGACGCCATAATCAGACTAAGGGCGACTTGAAAAGCAGTCTCAAGCGCCTTTGTAATTGCAAAGTGGAGTGCAACCCTAACTTGCGATATGCCAATGTATCTGTACGATTATTTATCAGTCATCACATGAATCAAAGCACGGTCAACTAGTATCAGCAGAGTATTTATTTCTCCACGGGGTATATGCCGCTATATGATTTGCCTATATTCAGAGAAATTGTGATACCACAGGAAATCTGCAGCAATATTTCAAGAAGGTTGTTAAGTTTTGACTTTGAGTCTACATAAACCTTTATGCCGTCCGTATAGCGTGATCCATAAAGTGTATGACGCAGGGACAGATATTATACGTCTTAAGGACTTTAATTAAATTTTCATGGGTTAGTGAGGGAAAAGTAGGTTCGTAGTGAATAACGGTCACGTACAAATTAAGTTGGCGGTGTTTCTCTTGCAATACAACCACACTGTCAACCGTGACATGGTCCTTGCAACCGCATGAGCCTCGGCAGCAACTTTTTTTTTCTTCGGAGAGGCCGTCCTTTTCTAGACAGAGCCACGTCATGTACTATTGACTTGGCTTATGAGTACACCAGATTTTCGACCAATATCTGGGTATTTTCTCGACCTTTGATGATTCACATAACTTTTGAGTCTTGTTTTTTGCCAAGATTCCTATTTCTGCATTTTTCTCACAAGTGTTTTAGCATATTGTTCACACGCAGGGATGCTTCTCAGGCTGCTAAACAGTGAAAGCTTGGCACCTCCAAGAGCGCCGATGATAAGGCCGATTAGTTTTACAGAATATTCCGGATACAATCGTCGCAACTCCCTTATGAGATCTCTATACCTCTCTTTCTTTTCATTCTCCTTGGCTATGATGGTTTTGTCAGCTGGCGCCGAAAATTCGATAACGAACATGGTTCGCTTCTCGAAGTCAAGAAGAACTATGTCAAGCCTCAAGTGTCAACAAAAACAATTGTCGAAAATATAAAGTTCCAGTATATGCAGCACGTCTCATTCTCGACAATTGACTCGATTTCCCTAGGAGCATTTAGACGAGCGATATTAAGGTTGATGCCGTAAGAGGGACAGAGATGGTAATAACGAATTTTTAGTGTCGCATTGTGCCTCTGGATGTAGTTTGTTCCTTAATGAGTTGGACAACTAGATAGTATATGTACTGAATGCTCGGGGTGTGCATGGCACGCCCTGCAGCTATCATCGGCAATGTCTTGGCTCAAAATTTGGCAACGGTATGTTAAGGTATAAGGTATAATCGCTTGAAAGTATGGTTCTGAGCTTTTTAGAAAATTCTTTGACATTACTGTGTCACCTATTTGAAACTTTACTTTTGTATCACCTTTCCTAAATCTTATTTTCCTGGCGGATCGAATGAACGGAAAGAATACGCTATGGCGTACCCTTATAGTATCCTCAGAGAATTTCTTCCGTATCATGCAAAAAAGCTTTTAAAAAACAGCAAGATAAACATTTAGCTTATTGCAATTCTGATTCTACCTTAAATTTTTCATTATAATGTCAGGGAGTAATTGCAATAGTTTTTTTTTGCATCGTTAGAAATTTTTAAAAATGTGATAATTCCTGCTGAAAACGACTTCAAGCGCATTCATAGTCGCATAAGTAGTATGTTGCTACTGGAAGAAGATACGCTTGAAGTTGCCTGCATTATGTGACCTTCTCACGAAAAATTTAACGTAGAGTCCGAATTGCAATAAATTAAACGTTCATATGATTGTTGTTTTTTAGTTTTTGTTGGAGGATACGGAAGGGATAACCGTATTTCCAACAAAAGGGCGTAATAAGTGCATTTGCGTACGCAATTCTCTGTTGATTATTAGTTTCCTGGCGGACCGAAGGAACCGAATAGAGCCTCTAAAAAGTACCCGTAAAGACCCCATTTGGACCCTATTAAGTTCCTTTTTAAAAACTCAAAAAACAGCAAGATCAACTTTTGAACTGTTAAAATTCAGATTCTACGTTAAATTTTCTATTAGAAACCCACGGAGTAATCGCAATAACTTTTTTTACAGCGTTAAAAATGTTAAAAAATGTCATTAACTTCTGCTGAAGGTGACTTTAAGCGCATTCATAATAGCTCAAGTAGTATGGTTTCGCGCGAAGTTTAAAAAAAAAATCTCTCTCACTTGCATCGCAACGTTGTTGTCGGAGCTTTCCACTGCGTGCCGCTAGCACCCGGACAAAATTCTGAAAGTTACCAACGGTACGCTTATTAACTGCTACTGAAAGAAGGTGCACTTCAAGTCGCCTTCGGCCCATGTAAATGAGAGGTATTTTTTTTAAGTTTTAAACGCTGCAAGAAAAAGTATTGCGATTACTGCGTGAATTTCTAATGCAAATTTTAACGTAGAATACGAATTTCAACAAATTTAAAGTTGATTTTATTGTTTTTTTTTTTAATTTTTTAAAAAGGAACCGAATAGGGACTCAATGGGGTCCTTACGGGTACTTTGTAGAGGCTCCATTCGGATCCTTTGGTCCGCCAGGGTTTTGCTGGACTTTCTCCCGTTATTGAATGTTTTGTCGAGTCACAGTAAAACAAAAATGTTTCTAGTGCTTGCTCAACATTGTTTCCCTTGCGAAATAATGCTTTTATTTTTGCTTTTATTTTTGCTTATTTACTGAATGCCTAAATCTCTTACAATGTGATGTGGCAATTCGTGGATCGTTAAAAGCTCTGAAAAACTTCAATCGGAGCTTCTGACGTTATTCTGTACATTACAAATATTCACGGCCATTTGTAATGAGCATCAATAACTAATAAAAATGTATAACCTAACAGGGGCCAGCAAAGTCTTATGTATTCTGTTCTACGAACTTTTAGACCATTTTCATGGGATCCGTTGTGTTTTTCTAGAGTTATTTTGATTTTCGAAGGAGTTTTTACAATTTTTCGCTGTTTTTTTCAAATCACAATCTATGTTTCGCCACCACACAAATTATCTGGCAATGCTGTTCATTTTTACAATTCCAAAATGGCTAGCATGCAGTTCCTGAATTAGAACTTCCTTTAATCTTGTCGGTAAAGCTACTCTACATCCCCGCATTAAATAACCACGCTTAAGGGATCACTCATCTTTTTTCTTCGCAAAAGTCTCTACTTTTCCTTTGCCTTTTTTAATATTATCCGGTCAATCATTTTCTACAAATCGCTCTGCTATTGCAAGTGTCTTATCTCTGCTTGCTTCTCTCGCCACCGCGTTATAGTCTAAGCACGCTATTTCACTTTCCACTACAAGGTGCAGATAAGCATATTCTTTAAAATTACTTACAGATTCTTTTCCAATTTACTAAGCGCAGAAGATAACCTACAAGAAACACAAAGATTATAATTTGGCTCCAAACGTAGACATTTAATTTCACAATTAAATTCTATTTAAAAATGAGCCCATCTTTGAAGTCTACTTGCGGCAATTAACGGATTTCCTTTACTTGGTCCCAGAATTTGAACGTTTTAAAACTGTCGTTAAGGT
Organism: Belonocnema kinseyi; assembly: GCF_010883055.1. Classification (NCBI taxonomy): domain Eukaryota; kingdom Metazoa; phylum Arthropoda; class Insecta; order Hymenoptera; family Cynipidae; genus Belonocnema; species Belonocnema kinseyi. Next base: position 177,532,104 of record NC_046657.1, on the reverse strand, counting down.
AACTACATGATCTTTTAATGCTTTACGAGTAACAATTATGCCATTGACAAACTATATTACACATTGCATGTATTTAATAATCGATTCTATTATACTTGGAAAATATCCTTCGTCGAAGCAATTCCATAGGACATTTTAATATATATTGCAACAATCCTTTACGAGCGCTAATAGTCACTAGAATCTGACATAATTTTCACCTATTCATTTAATTAAACTCATTATTACATTCTCATCAGAGAAAGTATTAGATTTATGTAAAATTTGCCCCCCCCCCCCCCCCCCTAGTTTTTGTCAGATGTCCACGTTTTGAGACCCCCTGAATCCGAAAAACAGGTTTTGACGAATGCGTCTGTCTGTATGTATGTCCGTTATGTCTGCCTGTATGTCTGTATGTCCGTCTGTGAACACGATAACTTTTGAAAAAATTAATCTATTAGATTAGCCTTTAATACACTTGTTGAGTGTCCTAAACTGAAGGTCAAATTCGTTACTCAGCTATTTTAGATAAAAATTCAAAAAGTTGGCACATTTTGAATATTTTTGAGGCCACTTTTTTTCAAAATTCAAAAATTCTCTGTACGGTTATTCATGGTATTCAAGAAATTTAACAATTTATCCCAATGACTTTTTTCGATAAATAAAATAAAAAATTAACCACATTTTTTAAGATTTATAAATTTTATGTACAGTTGTTCATCGTACTCAGAAACTCACTAATTTATTCCCATGACTTTTTTCTTTAAAAAGGAAATTATCAGAGTTAGAGCATTTTCAAAATCCAAAAAAATAAACTAAAATGAACATTTCAAGACAAACAACGCATAATATGAAAACAAGTCAGGAAAAGAAAAACTTTGCTTTTTGAAACCCCTACAGGACTATGATAACAACTTTTTTAATTTGGTTGAAAAGTTGAACATTCCCAATTTGATCATACCAAAAATAATGAAAAATCCAAAAATTCCATTTTTTGGTCAAACTATGCAAGATATGAAAAAGCTTAAATTGAACGCCCTGGAAAAAACTACAATTTTCTAATGAATCACATTTCAGTATAACCTAAAAAAAATGAGACAAAACTTTTTCATTCAAAAAAGAGATGTAATTTTTGATAGGACACGTAGTTTTTGCTTTAGTCGTAAGAAATAACATTCTAAATAAAAATATTAAATTAAATTACCAGACAACAGTTGTTCGCATAAAAAGATCTATACATTTATTATTAATCATTTTTCGAGAGGACAAGTAGATTTTCTTTTAATCGTAAAACATAAGATTAAAAATTAAAAACTTAACTTTTTGGAAAAGGAACAGAAAAGACGAAAGAGGACATAGGCTCCTATATAAGACCCTATATAGGTTCCTGGATTAGATCCTATGCAGATGCGCAGTAGTTTTTATTTAATCGTAAAAAACAATATTAAATTTTTTTTTGAAATTATAAAAACAAGGAAATAAGAATTTGTATGATTCAATTTTTATGTATATTATGAACTGTAATGATATACATTTATTGAAAAGATACATGTTTCAGAGCAGCAAAATAAGAAACAAATACAAAAATAATCATGATAAATACAATTTGCTTTTTATTTTGCAATTTTTTAATAAGCAATCCCTGCCAGAGTTACATAAAAATTGTATTATAATTGATGTAAAAATGTTGTGTATAATTTAGAAAAGTTGACATGTTGGACAAAATCGAGTGCGAAGCACGAGATACGTGATGAGAATGTGTTCGTTAAAGCCAAAAGAGCTTTAACAAAAGAGATTCTAAATCACAAAATTACAGTTGTCGGTCTGTTCACTTTTGATTTTGAAAGGTCTGTGCCCGAATGCGAAAGAAATGCAAAGACTAAGTACGGAGTGCGATTGTTATCAGTCGGGTGCCGTAGGTGCGCTCAAACTCTCGAGCTAAGCTATTTTAACGAAAGAAAATTCACTATCACAAAATTACAGTGGTGGATGTTTTGAGTCTTCATTTTAAAATGTTTGCGCAAGAATGTTCGAAAATATGAAGACCGAGCGCGAGGTAAATACATAATTGAGCGCGAAGCGTGAGGTGAATACAACATCGAGCGCGAAGCGCGAGAACCAACAGTCGCGCGCCCTAGGTGTGCTCAAACTTGCGAGCCGCGCGCGTAACGCGCAATGAGAATGTGCCCTCGTAGTGGGCAGATTTTTATTTCTAGCATCGTTTCTAGCTGCTCAATGATAATAAATTACTATTAATAGCATGGTTGCTGGTATAAAAAATTGTTTGAAAAATGTAGAGCATAAAGAACAGAAAGTTAGAATCAGAGAAAAGTTACTTATTAATCTCAAATCATAATCGAAAGAATAACTTTAACAAACTTGAAAAATCTTTTGACCTTGTAGAAAATTTTCAAAAGGTTAATAAAGATTTAGTTTTTATAAATTGAAACAAAGGAAGCAATGTTATCACCTAATAAAGATAATTATAATAAAACTTTGGAAAACATGCTCAACAATGATATTTTGTATAAAAAGTTAAAACTAGTCTTATTCCAACAATAGAAGAAAAATGTAATGATAAAGCTATTCGATGGGAGAAAAAAAAGATTAATAAATGAACAAATAGCATATAAATTATAAACACATATTAGTACTGTAGCTAGAATTTTCTTCCAAAAGTACAAAAACCAGTATTTATCTAATCCTGTAATTAATCCCGCCGTCCCTTCTTCATTATCTGCCATCAACACTATCTCGTCTGCATATGCCAGTGTGTATATCTTTTCCTTCCCTATCATAACTCCCTATCAAACGCCGCCTTTAAGTCCACGAACATTACTATCATTGACCCTTTTTCCCTTTTAATTCTCTTATTTAGTAGATAGTTCAGAACATATATGTTGAGCATTACCCCCATTTCTTTTCTAAACCCTGTCTGATTCGGTGACTCGATCTTTTTTTCTTCAATTTCTATCTTCAATCTCTCCGACAAAATAGTTACATATACTTTATACAGTGTTGGCATCAACTTCACCCCCTATAATCTTTAACCTCCTCTCCTTTGCCTTCCTTTACTATTGGTATAACTACTACTATAAGATGATAAAAAAGGAGTGCTAAAGTATTAAGAAAAGGGATGGGGAGAGAGAAGCTGGACCAAAATAGCAAGATTTGGATTGGAAAACGAGGTAAGGGAGGGGATGTACTGCGAAAAATAAGAGAACAGAAAGTGTAGAATATGTGCATGGAAGGAGGAAACATAGAACATGCATGGGAAGGATGTAGGAGAGGAATGGAAGATAAAGGAAGCTGGCAAGAGAATGTGGTTATGGTTGTAGGGGAGGATAGATTAGGAGAAGAATGGCCTCTGAGTTTCGTGTTCATCATCCTAGCATACGCGATTACAGCGCTATATGCAAGAGTCTGCATCTGCAGTAAGCTGATACCCTGCTGCAAGAACCACATCGTTCCTTATTGATGGTTTCTCATCTGCAGTCGCAGGGACAAGCTTCGGGGACTGCAAGCCTAACGACTATCAACCATGAGACAGTCACCCTGCAACATCTCCCAGATCCAGCACCGCTCGTACATAGCATCTAGTTTGACGGGTATATGAATCTCCTCTTCCACCACATCTTCGGGGTACGCTACAGGTGTTGTTAGTTGTTGTTGCACCTGATTCTTTGGAACAGCTCAGAAATGAAGACCTAGGAAGGGACAATTTTGTTGGCCCCTGACGGGTCCTCTCTGTGGCGTTACCCAAAACGTAGAGGTATGATTGTCCAATCTAATGCAACGAACACTTTTTAGTGGGGATGTGTAATTCTATGAGGGTTAGGTTTTATTCCGTGAGCTGTTGTAATGGGTCTTATGTATTTTATTTCTTGCCTAGGATGTGTTCCTTCAACTTATCGTAAACTACGATGTTGTATATACAAACAAAACATTAGTTTCTTATTCAACGTCTAAATTCGTTGTTCATCACACGCTGAAATATTTTAGCTGCTGTAAAGGCTCTCTTTTCTTTAGGAATCTGCAGGGTGCATTCCTAATTAGTGAAACCCACTAGAAAGTTTAGAAAAAGGAAAGTATTCATATAATCCTAACTGGCCTATTATTTTTTTGACTATGGTTAACGGGAAATTTAAAGCTTTTAAGTCACAATAAAAAACTAGCACTTTCATTCAGTTTTCTAGTCAGTACCAAGACGGCATTTTACTTCTTCTGATTATATGAAGCTGGAGAATGCTTATTTACGTTCTCGTTCTCATTTCTCTAATGAAAAAATCGTTATATAATTTTAAAACCTTAAAATATCTAAAGTTATTATTATGAAATATTTTATTTAAATCTTCGTTTATACGTATCGAAGTATGTTTTCCTTATTCTGAATAAACCGATTGTGAGACTATAATTTTGGGGTTTAAAATTAAATATTCACTAAACTTTATAACGATTGCCTCCTAAAAATGCGCTCATTACTTCAAACAAAATTAATATTTTAAAAACAATAAAACGTAGGCTTTAGAGATGATTACTAAAAATTATATTCGTTTAATTCTGCGTGACTCCATAGCCCTCCCCATAGCGAGAGAACTTTAACCACGCTGTTGACTGATATATAAGACTCATTGATTCAGCAACTGCCTACGAGTATTAGACGTTTTCTTGCAATCGCAGGGCAGTGACAAAATATATGAGTAGCCGTTTCATTATCCTTTCCGCACGGACGACACATAAGACTTTCTTCAAGCACTATCTTATGTTTGTAATACCGGAAGTTTCCGTGTCCTATACATATTTCTTACGAGCTTGAGAAATTTCAATGCTCGGTTAGATTTTAGCTTCAAGATAAACAGTGCTTTAGCCTATCTGCAGCCTGAGACCAAACCCCACTCATTCTGATGTTCCTCGGTCAGCCAACTGTTAATATCTTCTGTGACTAACCTACTGGAAATGCATACAACTGGCTCAGGACCAATTTCATTTTGCTGCCATTTTTTCTAGCCTGTCCGATACCTCATTGCCCTTAATGTTGCTGTGTGCAGGGATCCCAATCAGATTAACTCGGTTACCTACAGCTTGCTTATTAAGTTCTTTAGAGCACTCCCAAACTAATAGCGATATTGTCGTTGTTATATGCAGGAACATTATAGCAGCCCTGGTTTCTGAGCAGATACGAATGTTTCTTTTATTGCCATAATCCTTTGCCATGGAGGTACACTGGGGCATGGCCATAATCTCAGATTGTAAAACTGTGACGTGGGACCCCATCGCGATTGTGAAGCCCATTCCATTTCTTTCACAATATACACAGGCTCCTGCGTTCTCCTTGTTCCTAGAGCCATCTGTAAACCAGTTGTCTCCATAACTGGGTAGACGTGCCTCACCGTTAGTCTATTCCTCTTTCGTCGATAGACTAACTCGATACTTTTTGTCGAAGAGGTAGCAGCGAGTGGAAAGTTTTCCCCTGAGCATGCTCAGTGTTTGCCAATATGTGGCAAGTCCTTTTTACGACTGCAATATGCACAACGTTTACGATCATGGACACCCTGAACATCTATGCATAGGTGTAGTTAACGGCTCCTTTGATGTCCATAAAAGTTTCAATCGCAAGGCCATTCTTCTTCAGTTGTCCTTCAATTAGGTTTACTGATTCGCTTAGGGCCGTCTAGGTCGAGTGATCAGCCCTATAACAGCGCTATGCTTTTTGTGAAGTGGCCCACTCGCCATGTATTTATCGCTGATATATTTATTACAAGTGTTTCCACTGTTTTTAGTAAGAAAGATGTGAGTCCAATAGGAAGGAAATCGTTGGGTGAAGTATAACAAATCTTTCCTGCTTTTGAAATGAAGACTACTCTCGCAACGGTAAGAATCTCGTTGGCTAGCCGCCATTGTGGGTCCAGTTGGTCCACATGCAGATTTGGTTGTCTCGGAGATGTCGCCTCCTCTTCTCCGAAACTTATAAAGCGCGGAAAATGTGCCTTGATCAGGAGAGCCAAGGTCAGACTCTAAAGTATCCCCAGCCAGACAATTTCAGAATGCCGAGAAGAGCATCCGGATTTCGAGAAAGCAGCTTATCCAACTCTGCCCCTTCCTCACTGTCTGTGCCAAAGTTGGTCCAGCTTTCTTACTTTGCTTTACGTATTACACCCCTATATTCATCCCTCATAGGTTTTCCTTCAAAGCTCGTATAGTTTCCCATTCCACTAGCGTGTCTCCCCAGCCTTTCGCACTGTTGTAGGGCAACAATTACTCTTATATATTGATTTGATGGCTTCCGTCAAAACCTAGGTCACCATCTTCAGGGTTTCCACGTCTTTAATTGATACGAGCACCTCGGAGAGTCCACTGTTTAGTTCCATGGAAAATTGATCGCGGTTCGTTTTTCTTGAATTTCTAACCCATTTAGGACCCGCAGGTACAGTAGATTTTAACTCGAACTCGATCTGTGAGTGATCTGAGAGAGTGGGACCATCTGACACTCTTCTCCTCTTCATGTTAGCTCTAAAAATACCGGTGCAGAGAGTGATATCAATGACTTCCTCGCTAACTGAGTTCCTAAACGTCTAAGTGCTCCCCGTATTAATAATATCTAAATTAGTGGTGATTAGGTATTCCAATAGATCATTAACTCTTGAGTTGATGTCCGTGCTGCCCTACAAAGTATGGTGGGATTTAGAATATCCACTGGTGGGTTGGTATCGTTTTTATATGGAAAGTAATCCGATACCTTTCAATTCCTTTAGGATACGTGACTACCACCATGAGGTCTCTCGAACATAGCTCAAGCATCGAGACAGCGTTGACTCCCTTCGACAGTATGCAATCCCCTGAATTGGCGGCCTGAGAGTTTCTGTAACAAAATCCAACCCCC
>NC_046657.1:177481854-177525235 GCF_010883055.1 Belonocnema kinseyi | reverse complement strand
CCACAAAACCTTCAATGGTATCTCGAACTAACCAGGGTTCCTGGATTAGCAAGATAGCTGTGTGCCTCGCAGCCCTGTATATCTACAAAACTGCACAGGTGCCTTAGCTGTGATGCAAGTTAATTTGGGCAATTGTTAGAACGGGAGCATTCATTTAGGTCTGCTCCCACTCTTCCTGTATATATCGACAGGCTCCTCATGTCGCTGGCCGGTAACCTTAAAGATGGCGTGTCCAAAGTGGTAGAAGGACCTGTTGTTTAGGACCGCAAAAGCCCTGACCTAAGACTCAGAAATTTGCACAACTAGGAGATGCTTGATTCCTCCCACTGTGACCTCTTCCTGAGGCCTATCGTGCCTGACGATCCGCCAGGACGCTGTCTATAATGAGGGGTTAAATCGCTCCAACCGCCGCGCCGGAGGAACACAGACGGGCCTTCCAGTTAAATTGGGAACCACGACGTAGTCGCCACTATCTTTTGGAGCAAATCAACTCCACCCACCTTAAGAGCTGCAGCTTCCTAATGCCTTGCCTCGACCATACCCTTGTGTAGACAAGCTGTAGCCCGTGGGGCGGCTGCAACAAATACAAAGACGCCTTCCATACAGAAGGAGGTCTTGATTGTTGGCCATTGGTCTGGGACAATCTTTCCAGCGCCCTGCAGATGGACCCCTTGAAAACCTGAAACTGCTCCGAAGTATGCAGCGATTCGGTTAGCAAATTAGCCCCCATTGACTTCCTGTTCATAAGCTGCTGGATTTTCTAGTGCCTCTTCAGAGACTTACCCCCCTCCCGGCAGGGCGTCCTCTGAATCCCTTCGCCTCTTCTGAGCCTTAGTGCTGGCTATCGGCGTTTTATTCGCCGATGTTCGAGCTTCCGCAGCTATTATACTAGCCTGCTGGGCTTGCCTCTTCAGTCTCCTTTTCAGGAAACCGTTGATGCTTTTCTTCTTTTGGGGGAACTCATTGGCCGCTCCCGTTTCCATAGCCTCATTCAGAGGGACCGTGAATCCCTTAGCCCCCAGGAGAGCTGGGGGCATAATCGCCACATGAGTTTGGCTTGCCGGAGAGACAGATTGGCAGCAAAGGGTTATTTTAGACCCTATAGGGACCAACCCCGCTCCCCAATCCGTCACCTCCCTATCTCTTTCTTCTTTAAATTTTGTTTTGGCGTGTTCCATTTGGTTCCCGTGAGTAGCTAGAGAAATAAAATGTCCACCCCTGCAGAGCCCCGCATGCAAAGGTAAGATTAATTACTTGGGCAGGTCATCCGGTGTCAGCAAGAGGCCGTAAGGGCACTTGCGTGACCCCAGGTGCTAAAGTGCCCAGGGCACGATCACTTTACACCCATAGCTTAGGGGGGTGGTCGCATTGAGAGAGTCACTCAATGAATATCCATTCGCAGGCCGGCATACCAACTGAGGGCTGTTTCTTGAAGTCTGTGCGGGCTGTAGGTCATTCCTACCCGTGTTTGTTAAGCTCCTTCGCCCTTCTATCATACTACAATCATGCACACCAGGAGATCACGTTTATAGGGGACCTTTCATCTATATCCATATTCATGCAGGTCAAGATATGTTTGACCGCTATGTACTACACGCTTAAGCCTCCCCACCAACTACGAGGTCTTACAGCCCCTAGGGGCGGTTACAGATGTAACAGATGTAACAATTACAGCAATAGATGCTCATTTTAAAGCTTCTAAATAGCCCTCTGTGATCTTGTGTGTCCATCTTATACGTAGTCCTTATTTATTTATAATTTTTGTTTAATTTATATGCGTTGTGCTGAGAATTTAAATTTACAGGGACAAAATATGCTTTCAAACTATCGAAACAATGTTACGTTACAAAATATACTATATTGTCGTGAAGAAAATTGGTAGTATTAATAAATAATGCGATATTTTTTGTTTACAGCGGAGTACATTTTACCATGCAGCAGGGTCGATCCAAAGCTTGATTCATGCATACAAAACTCTTTCAATCACTTAAGGCCCTACCTAGTGAAAGGTAAGAATTAGACGTATATTCGAATCAAGAATCTGTACAGTCTATGCGTTATGCAGATATAAATTGAGGAAGCTGTGTGGCTTCAATGGTAATATTAATAGATATACGATAACTGGGATTTTAAGAATTCGAAACGTGAATTTCTCAAATCGACTAATAGCTATCGCGAAATCGAAAGGTATCATTGTTTGACCAAATACTTCAGTAAATCGCTACACAATGGAAAAAAGTTAGAAATCTACGTAGAAAGCTAAAAGGTCTATTTTCAATTTTCAATTGTCGTATTTTTGATTGTATCTCTTGTGCACAGACCTTTGATCCAATATTGGATCAAGGAATGATGCTTCATGAATTAGTGTGCACCTTGAAACTCTTCTTATTAAATTAAAGCTCAAAACTTAAACATGAAATGTTTGTCTGCATAGACCTTAAGGAAGCGTCATATCATCTGCTTTAAGTTATGTTTTCCTACCACTTCAAGCCTCTGATTCCTTAATAACGGTGCCCTGCTGATGTAAAGATTGTATGTACTATTTACCACTTCCTTCAACTTTTAATCCACTTTTTTAACGTAAATTGTACCCCTTTATCGGTTAAAATCTTATCTTGTTTACCATATCACAAGCACACAAACAAAGTGTCATATGCAGAAAACTTGATCAACGCACCTATATGTTTTTTAGGTCACAGAATCCGAAGCTGGGGTTTATTTCACCCCATCAGGTTTCAGTTTATCCCTTATCTAAAATAAAAACAGCTAAACATCAAACTTCGCACGCAATTTTAGGCAGGCCTGGGGTTAAAGTTGTCTGATCTAGCACTTTCCACTTGATAATGTATTCATATCGCAATTCCCGTTCCATACTGAATTTTCCTTGAGCTACGTGATCGGTCTTTTTCCTTTCTCCACATTTATACATATAACTTTAAAAATTATAAATTAAACCGCCCATAAAATAGTTTTAGCATATTTTTGACTATTTTTAATTTAATCTTGAAATACGAAATTTCTATTACGATTTCGATTGGAGGGCCCCTTTGACGTCAAAGGGGTCGGATTTTGCACGAATGACGGCTTATGTGTCAGTAACTCTCAAGTATCTTTTTCTGCGCCGATGTTTTGTTTTGGTTATGTGCACTTCAAAAGTAGAAATGGCAAAATATTCTTTAAAAAAATATTGAAGAAGAATTTTGTAAAAGTCAATAGCGGAAATTTACCGAAAGTAGATCCGCACGAAAAATCGAATGACAGACGACGTAGGACGACCAACATTTTAAGCCAAGCTCAAGTTCCTTAGTTCAATAACTAATTCTACGAACAAACCTCAGAGACAGCAATGGGATCCCCAATCTCACCGGTAATAGCCAATGTCTTTATGGAACATCTAGAAACTAAAATCTTCAACCAAGCCAAGCTTAAACCGGAATTTTTGTTGCGTTAGGTTGATGACACTTTTGTCATCTGACAATATGGACGAGATAAAATAAATAAGTTTTTTTTATTTTTTCAATCAATTACATCCTAATATCCAGTACACCATGTAAATAGAACAAAAAGGAACATTGCTTTTCTTGGACGTATTAGTTTACAAAAAATATGATAAAAACAATATTGATAAAGAAATAAGAAAATACACTCAAAAAAAGAAGTCAACACAACCTACGAAAAAAAGAGAGAGAAATGACCGCCACCGTACTCAGTTGCAATTTTTGGGGCTCAAATTTATGATTCAGTATATATGCAACGAAGAAGGCTACAAGAATAGGAGGTTATAAAAAAATTAAAAACGGAGTATAAAACTGAAATAAATAAGGTCGGTTTAATGTTATCTTCTAGTATACCAGCAATTGGTGCTTCGCATTATGGAATCAGCGAGGATTTTGTGGTTGAAATAAAGTGCCCAGCGAAGGCCTCTACTGTTAAAACTTACATATATTTAAAAGGAGAAGTTGTTAAAAAATAAAACGCTCAAATACAAATGCAAATGCATTTCTGTGAAAGACAAAAAGTAGTTTTTGCTGTTGCATCAACGAATTTTGAATCAGACCGCAATTACAACGCGTTGTAGTAACCTACGATAAGAAATTTTTTTGTATTTTTTTGTATAAAAATGTTTTCGCAATTTTAAATTCATCCTAAGCAATAAGTGGCCCTTGAGTATTTACAACAGCTTCTGCCATTATTATAACATGGTCTGTAATTTATATCGTTTTCCGGGGGATACAAGCATACGCGGTAAAATGATTAAATCCACTTATTCGGCGAGTTGCACATTCAATGTGCATTCTTAATCTCAAAACACGTTTGCTGCTCTGGACTGCTATCTTTGGTAACAGTGCAGACTCTGACACACTGCTTGGTCGATAAAGAGTACAATTTTTAGAACTCAGAAGATCTTGTACATTCTTCAAAACTCGATTTGCCATTATTGTTGCATTCGACGGAAGTACATCTAATTATCCAGAAACATTCACTATCGCGTTATCATAAATACCCCTGGCAGACCGAAGGAACCGAAAGGAGCCTCTACAAAGTACCCTAAAAGACCGCACTGAGTCCGTCTACGATGCCTTCTTAAAAAACTCAAAAAAACATCAAGATCAACTTTTAAATGGTTAAAATTCGAAGTATACGTTAAAATTTGCATTAGAAGCTCACGGAGTGATCATCATACTTTTTCTTACAGCGTTAAAAATTAAAAAAAATAAAATACCTGCCATTTACATGGACCGAAGGCAACTTCAAGTGAGAGCAGTCAAGAAGTGTCCTTGAGTTTACGAAATGAAACGTCTTTAGGTTCTCATTTTTCATATTATTCTTATCGAAGAAGGTATTAAATTTGTGCAGTATTAGATATATAAATTATTAGATATATTTATTTACATTTATTTGCCAATTTTTCATTTTCATTTTAAACTTTACACGCAACATACTACTTGAGCTATTATGGATGCGCTTGAAGTTACCTTCAGCAGCAGTCAATTACATTTTTTTAATTTTCAACGCTGTAAAAAAAGTATTGTGATAACTCCGTGAGTTTCTAATGGAAATTTTAACGTAGAATCCGAATTTCCACAATTTGGAAGGATCTTGCTGTTTTTTTTTTTTTTTTTTTTGAGTTTTTAGGAAGGAATCGTAGGGGGGCTCAATGAAGTCTTCAAGGGTTCTTTGTAGAGGCTCCTTTCGGTTCCTTCGGTCCCCCAAGGGCGACCAGAATACCCTTTAGAAATAAAATTAATTAAATCATCCGTCGTAGTAGATATTAAGAATTTCAAAGTATAAGTACTTTTGTACTAATAATAAGAAACGGATTGTATAACTGAATCCGAAGAATGTATATGCCTGTACACTTCTGTGTCGAGCTTGACATTCCAAAATCATGTCCTAATCGCTCGAATGTGTCATTGACTCGAATTTTTTTCAGAAAAGCAAGATATTTACGTAAGGTATCCGTGTAACAAAGGCTAAATCCTTTTTCCAAGGGTTTTGGTCATCACGACTTGAACTTCAAGACAACAATAGGTTATTTCAGTATTTTTAGATATATTTTTTGTGGTTAGGAACATCCGATGATCTAATGGTGGTAAACGGATAGAATTTTCGTATTCCGCTACCTTACACATATACGAATACACTTTTTTGTGAAGGGTTCATTAACCAAATCGATTTGAAGTTTTTTTTAGATTAGGGGCGAACTTAGATCTGATGGGATTAAACAGACCCTAGATTCGCAAAAAACTAAAACAGTTAAAAGTTTGTTATAAGGAAAACTGAGGGATATTACTGGGAGCCGGTGTCATTCTACAAAATTGCACCCGCTACACAGAAAATCGTGGTAATGTTTCAGCCGTAACCACGTCTTATAACCGCGAAATAGGTGGATATATACTGTGATGTACTCAATACGACGACCCGGAAAAAGACTCGCGTAGCCTGAGGACACGGAGCGACCCAAAGACGACCTCTTTCTGCATTTTCTCTGCAAGTATCTTAGCAATTCGTTGATACACAGGGATGCAATTGACTTAACAGTATATTACGGGTACAATAATCGCAACTACTTTATATGGTCTTTATACCTCTCTTTCTTTTAGCTGTTAGGTTAGCTGTTCCCTTATCTGTTAATTTCCCGTCGGCTGGTGCGTCCATTTGCAACTGTATGTCTTATACTAAATTAATCCTGGTATGAAGATATTTAAGATTCAATATTCCGCGACCACCTTAACGACGTGAGATGTAAAGTTACGGAACAGACCACTTAAGGTGCATGCTTTTATTTATGTGTATAAGCTTTCGTAACCAGATATCGAGGCAGTTCGGAGGACCTAATATGTCGGATAAGCCGTATTTTTATCTGCATCGTAGGTATTTCTTAATAGGTGTTACGTACCTACTTGCGGCTTTGTGGCGCGTCCAGGTAAGTATAAGTTTCTTTAGTTCTAAGCTGTCGTATAGCGCTTCCGCCACTGTCGGCGAGCCCAGGGACTTCGTAGACGCTATTCAGTTTTTCTCGTGATAAACGAAAATTTAAAACACAACATTAGGGTGGACAAAAACTACTAGCTCATCCTAAACTTTAAAATGGTAGAAGTGAAGGTTGCGTTATTAAAAAGCTAATATTTTGACTAAAATAATTAACGTTTGTTTATTTAAAATTTAAGACAAGGCAATACAAAGGAGAATACAATAAAAATATAAAAGCATATTTAAAGTTCAAGAATGGTTAACACCTGTTTTTTGGAAACCATATGCAGCTTGATTGTGCTTTGAAAGTACCTGCTTTCCGCGGTTAGTCTTAATGTCTTATCCTCATATTCATCTGCAGCATTTTCAAGCAGCAGTCGGGGAAGCTCTCCGCGTATATATCAATTTTCCAAAATGTGGACAAGTTTATTTCACACTGACTGATGCGAAACGTGCTGAAGCTATGGATGTTTCTGGCACCAGAGTATATGCATGCGCACCATAAAGCCTCTATGAACAGGAATAATGTTGGCAACGTTGCAGTGTAGCAATTCATCCTTGAGTTGTATCGTTCACTGTCTCTGTATCAAGGGTTTCTGCTGAATATGGTTACGATAATTAATAAGCGGTCGTGGATAATTGGCCAGGTGTGGTCTCGAAGGAATAAACCGCAAATCAGAGGGATAACCACAGCGCAGAAACCTGAATTGCACCTGGGTTAGATGTCACGAACGGTGACTCTGTGATTCCGGGCGACCTATTAGAGTATACAGTCTAATCCTTGAATTCGGGTTTTAAAAGGATGGACCAACTTCTTTCTATAGCTTCTCATGGGGAAAAATGATAAAACTAAACGTAGTTGTAGTAAGTGCGGTTCAAACCAATCGAACGCGCAGGGCTCTCGGCAATACGTCGGACAAAAATGCTGACTAACCTACGGTTGAGGGAGCCAATGATAGCAGAGTCAATACGACAGACTGGCGGAATCTCAATACTTTTAGGTGGACGAATGGACTTGATAATTACGTTTGAGTGTGATATGATACCTAAATGACCCCTAAAGAAGGAGGTTACATGGCACGACTGCTTTCCCAGTGATGCGAGAAACACCCAGAGCTCTCGTTTTTTCGTATTCACGTCTGCAAAACCATGCCAAACAACTCCGAATATGGGACTATCTAAGCGGAGCGCCTACTCTAACGCAGGTAGAACAGGCCGGCAACAGAGAAATAGAGGCGACACGGAGACCAACCGCGGGCATGAATCCAACAGAGTAAGAGCGAAGATTTAGGTCCAGGAGAAATCTAAAAATCCAGGTTTCTCTCAAGCCCAAAGATCTGCCTGAACTGGATGACGAGCTTCGTAAAGATTTTTTGACAGAATCCAGCCTCTGGCCTATTAATTCAGGTGTGTATAATGCACTGAGAGCTTTGGGAGTTTCAAACCGTAAAAAAACGATGATCCATAAGACCATAAAATGCTCCTATTGCAATTTTAAAATAAATAAATAATATAAATATATAATATACATAAATAGTATAAATTTCTTAATTATTTAACATGGTAAAACGAGAGTAAATTTACATTTAATTATTGATATTGAAACATTTCTGATTTAAATTTTTCTGAATTTGATTGGAATTTGTTTAACCAGCTATATCTGAATAAATGCTTTTAGTGAAAAAGTGAGATATTTTGGGAAAAAAGGAGCAGATTTGTCCAATTTACGGAGACTTGTAACATTTTTAAAATACCTTATCCGGCGTAACAATATCTCATAAATCTTTTTACATTCCCATCCTCATGAGAAAGTATTGGTTTTATGTAAAATTTCACTTTGTTACTTTCCATCCAATCTCCAGATTTTGAGACCCCCTGAGTTAGAAAAAACGATTTTCACTAAGGTGTTTGTCTGTATGTAGCCTGTAGTCTGTAGGCACGATAACTCTTGAAAAATTTATCAGATTGGATTCTGCTTTAGCACCCATTTTTAAGGCCTAAAAATTCCTTTTTAGGCCTTTCGTTCTTCCGAACGAGTTCATAAACCAGCCATTTTTGATAAAAATTCAAAACGTGAGCGCATTTTCAACATTTTTGAAACCACATTTTTTCAAGATTTAGAAATTCTATGCATGGTTATTCATAGTTCTCATAAACTCAAACAATTCATCCTTATAACTTTTTTCTATCAAAAGAAAATGGTCAGAGTTAGAGCATTTTCAAAAAAAAAAAAAAAAAAAAAAACAACTAAAATGAACATTTTTAATCAAAAAACGCATGATATGAAAAAAATTCTAGAAAAAAAAACGTTCATTGCTGAAAGCCTTGCAAGAATATCATATAAAATTTTTTTATTTGGTCGAAAAGTTGAAAATTCAAAATTTAACTGTACCAAAAATAATTTAAAATTCCATTTTTTCGTCAAACTATGCCAGATACGAAAAAAAATGAATGAGCTAAAATTGCGCGCCCAAGAAAGATCGACCAATTTTTTTTTAATCAGTTTTCGACAGGACGCGTAGTATTTGTTTTTAGTCGTGAGGAACAACATTAAAAATAAAAAAATAACAAATTTCTGGACAAACGACACAAGCTACGAAAAAAATGAGACAAAACTTGTTTATCCAAGAAAGAGCTACAAATTTTTAATAGTTATTTTGTATAGGATGCGCAGTTTTTGTTTTATGTGTGAAAAATAAAATAACAACAAAAAAGTTAATTTTTTGACAAACGACACAAGCTATGAAAAAAATATATAGACAAAAGTTACGCTTCTAAAAATTACCGAAAACTCATTGAAATTTTTAATGAATAATTTTTGATAGGACACGTAGCTTTTGCTTTAGTCGTAAAAAATAATATTCAAAATAAGAAAATTATTATTTTTTTGTTGAAAAAACGACACAACGTACGAAATAAAATTAACAGACAAAAGTTGTTCACTGAAAAAGATCTATACATTTATTATTAATCATTTTTGGATAGGGCGAGTACATTTTCTTTCAATCGCAAAAAATAAGATTAAAAATAAAAAAATTATGTTTTTGGAAAAAGGACAGAGAAGACAAAAGAGGACAAGGGATCTTTAATCGTAAAAAACATGATTAAAAATAAAAAAATTAGAAAAACATGGAAATAAGAATCAGTATGATTCAATTTTTGTGCATATTCTGAACTATAATAATATAAACTTTTTGAGATGATACATGTTCCAGCGCATCTTAGAATATAATTAAAGCAAAGTAAGAAACAAGTATTCAAATAATCATGATAAATACAATCTGTGATTTATTTTGCAATATCTGAATAAGCAATCTCAGGCAGAGTTATATAAAAATGTATTATATTTGAAATAAAAGTGTTGTGTATAATGTAGAAAAGTTGACATTTTGGACAAAATCCAGTGCGAAGCACGAGATACGTGATGAGAATGTGTTCGTTAAAGCCGAAAGAGCTTTAACAAAAGAGAGTTCACGATCACAAAATTATAAAAGCGGAGCGCGTAGCGCGAGCTAAATACATAATCGAGCGCAAAATAAATACATCATCAAGCGCGAAGCACGAGAACCAACAAACGCGTGCCCTAGGTGCACTCAAATTCCCGAGTGAAGAGAGATGCGCGCGGAGCGCGCGACGAAAATATACCCGCCTGGCGGGCAGATTTTTTTGTTAACATTGAAGTTATTAAACCATTTTTTCCATGTCTTTAGCAATCGAAAGAGAGGGAAACTTTACATTAAAAAATGTACTCAGGTCATAGGTCATCTCCCTCCCTCCCCCTCCCACCTTCTCCTTATCCCTTTCTACCTCGAAATAAACAAACTACTAAAATTCTAAATTTTTATATGGCGGATTTAAAATGGCAAAGGAAAAATGAATTTTTGTATTTGTATGTAATGTTCGTTTTAATATCATAATATCGTTTTAATGTTATTTTTAAAAACTTATTTCCAATAATCCTTATTATTATTATTATTATTATTATTATTATTATTATTATTATTATTATTATTATTTAAAAAGTATCAATAGCGATTCCAATATGTCGGATAACAAAATGTTGTATAATAACAAGGCCAACGCCAACTCAGTGTTTTAAACACTTCTGTGACTATAAGATTTTTTAGCCACGAAGTATATAAACCATACATAGTTCTAGGGGTTTTAGGTATCGCTGATTTCTAATTTGCCATTAATTTTTCAAAATTAGATAATTTGAACAAAAATTATTGCGTTATTAAATAATTTTTCCAAGCGAATATCAGAATCAGATTGAATGGCAAAAGTTACATCCGGAATAGCTCTTGTATGTTTTCAATTACGCCTTTTAAAAAACAAATTGATAAATAATTAATTTTGTAAATTTAATAAAACTGTTTATGTTCATAAGGAAGGCAAAGAAGATACAAATAAGATATTAATTATTTAAGGGGTTTTCGGGTACGCTTAATCCAAACATGCGATTAGTTTTATAAAATTAGTTTGTTTAAACAACTTGCTAAAATAAATTATTGCATAAAAACAGTTTTTGTATAAAAAATGTTAGAATTAGATTCTATGTCAAAAATTACGTACGACATAGTATTGTAACTAATGGCTTATTTAAATGCATCGCATCTCGTTTTGTGTAACATATTCAATTATTGATAAGAGAGATAACAACAACTCTCCGCGTTCCATCGGGTTTAGACTATCATGAATAACATTCATGTCTGGGTTTTTGTTTTTTTTCTTACATTTGTTATTATTTCTATTTTTAATTTTTCGTATTTTTCGTTGTTTTTTTGCGATTTTTTTAATTTTTGTAATTTATTCATTTATTTATTTTTTCTTATATGTTTTTTACACTTCTGAAGTTGAAAATGTAAGTGCTTAAAATTGCTTCGATGCGTTTAAATATCCCATTAGTTTCAATACTATATCGTACGTAATTTTTATCATAGAATCTAATTCTGACATTGTTTATACCATAAATGTTTTTCATGCAATAATTTGTTTAAACAAATTGTTTAAACAAAATAATGTCGCAAAACTAATCACATATTTGGATTAACCGTAATCAAAAAACCCTTCAGTAACCCCAAAATTAGTTGATAATGCAAAAATTTGTTTGAAGAAATTGTTTAAACAAATTAATTTTGCAAAAGTAATGGAAAATTTGAAATCAGTGATGCCTCAAACCCTTAAAATTATATCTGGTATATATAGTCCGTGATTAAAAAATCTTATGGTCACAGAAGACTTTAAAAGACTGAGTTGGCGTTGTCCTTGTTATTATTCAACATTTTGTTATCCGACAAATTGGACTCGCTATTAGTATTTTTAAAATAATTATAATAAAGATTATTGACAAAAGGTTTATAAAAAGAACATTAAAACGATATTACGATATTAAAACGAACATTACATACAAATCAAAAAATTTATTTTTCCGCCGCCATTTCCAATACGCCCATTTGAAATTTAGCATTTTAGTAGTTTATTTATTGCCAGCACAACCAAAAATATCAAAATGAATAATAATCTCGGGTCAGTCATTTTTTTTCACCTTCAAAACGTTATACCTGAAGAGCATGTAAAAAAACACGTTTACTGAGATATTTTGGTCCGCAATTCTGAAAAAAAAATTCTGAAAAAATTGGAGATGAAAGTACACCTGTTAAAGATAATAATCTGTGCCAAATTTGGTGAAAATAAAAATACCCGTTTACGAGATATTTACGTGACCCGATTGATATGGAATTGCCGATATACATAATTAAAAATTTGTCATCAGGACAACCGCAGGATTTCGCCGGGAGCGGGTGCTTATCTAAAAAATTGCACCCGCTCCCAGCGAAATCGCGGTAAAATTTCAGCCACAATCACGTCTCACGACCGTGAGATAGGTGCTTATAGTCTGTAACGGAATCAATGCGACGATCCAGCACAAGTTTCGTGCACCCTGAGAACACGGAGCGATCCCAGGACTACCGCCTTCTGCATTTTTCCCGCAAGTATTTTAACATATTGTTGACACGCAGGGATGCTTTTCTGGCTATTAACGAGTGAAAGCTTGACACCTCCAAGAGCGCCGATGATAAGGACGACTAGTTTAACAGAATGTTCCGAGTACAATCGTTGCAAAACCCTAATAAGGTCTCTATACCTCTCTTTCTTTTCATTCTCCTTGGCTATGATGTTTTTGTCAGCTGGTGCCGAAAATTCGATAACAAACATGGTTCGCTTCTCGAAGTCAAGAAGAACCATGTTAGGCCTCGAGTGTGCAAGAGAAACAATTGTCGAGAATATAAAGTTCCAGTATATGCGGCACTTCCCATTCTCGATAATTGACTCTATTTCCCTAGGAGCATTTGGAGGAGCGATATTAAGGTTAATTCCGTAAAAGCGACAGAGATGGTAATAAAGCACTCTTAGTGCCGCATTGTGCCTTTGGATGTAGGTCGCTCCCGCATGAGTTGGACAGCTAGATAGTATGTGAGCTAAATGCTCGGGGTGTGCATGGCACGCCCTGCAGCTATCATCGGGAATGTCTCGGCTCAAAATGTGGCGACGGTATGTTAAGGTGGAAATGACACCGTCTTGGCATGCCAAAATGAAACCCTCCGTACCGGACTTCAATCCGGGCGATTTAAGGAAGGCAAACGTTAGCTCACACGATATTCACTGATCCTCCACATTTCTATGAAAGATACCGTGCATCCGCTCATCGAGGAGTTGTTCACGAAAGTTTTTCTCTTGTGCTTTCTTAATCCGGGCTTTCAGGAGTGAGCACTCGAGATAGATAAAATTTGATGCATTTTGCTCACCCCTAATACTGAAGTTGGGTCCAAGTGTTTCAGCCGTCTCCTCCGCTGCTTTGTACAGAAACGCTCCTTTGCCCACTTCTTCGTGATTCCTCACCATTTTAAGAAGAGGCTCTCTTCCATTTGCGACTCTATGCGCTGTACCCAGAATAATCCTGTTGTGAAGACATTTAAGCCTCAATATTCCGCGACCACCTTGACGGCGTGAGATGTACAGTCCCGGAACAGAAGACTTAAGATGCATGCTTTTGTTCATGTGCATAACCTTTCTTGTCCCGATATCGAGTGATCTGAGCTCGTTCTTCGTCCATGACACTACTCCAAGTGAATAGAGTACTACCGGGACGGTAAGCATGTTCGTTGCAGATACTTTGTTCTTCACCGACAAGTTCGGAAGACCAAATATGCCGGATGAGACATTTGTATCTGCTTCGGAGAGTATCCTTTATAGATGTCACATCCTGAATGCGGCTCTGTGGCACGCCCAGGTATGTATAAGTCTCTGCAGCGCAAAGATGTCGTATAGCGCTTCTATCAACGAGCTCAGGATCTTCAGGGATGTCATTAAGTTTCCATCGCTTCCAATAAACCTTGGCACATTTATCTAACCCAAATTCCATTCCAATTTCCTTAGTATGTCGTTCGACAATCTCTAGAGCTAGATGTAGATGCTCTTAGTTTTTAGCATAGATCTTAAGATCGTCCATGTAAAATACATGAGTGACCTTGTACTTTCGATCTGCAGGTTTGCAACACAAGTACCCGTCGGAATGGCAAAGTGCTAGGAGATAGTAGCAGTAATGTAAGGCAAAAGAGGAGTGGGCTCATGGTGTCGCCCTGAAAGACACCTCTCTGAAAGGTGACCTTGTTAGTTATCACACGATTTTTCCAGATAAGATAGTAAATCTGGTTTTCCAAAGCGGCATCAATCTCTCTATGCACCTAACGATTTTCGGATGAACCTTTAAGCTTTCCAAAAGACAGATGATAAGTCTATGGGAGGTCGAATCGAAAGCTTTCCGATAATCAATCTAAGCCATCGATAGATCACGCTGGTAGAATGCTGCATCTTTGCAGACATACTATATCTATCGATGAGCAAGTTCTCCCGACATTTCACTGCGCCTTTCTTTGAGTCTCGTTGTTCATACATTTCTTGCCACACTGGTTCAATTGCCCGAACAATCCTATCATTTAGGATAGCTGTGAATATATTGTACAGTGCATCACACAGCTCCTTGAAGCTATTTATGTTATCTGAGTCTTCGAATCCAGTGAAGAGTCGAGATGGCTCAGAGAGAAACTGTTGATTTTCCCTGACCCACCGCTCCCTCCGCTCTAGACTTCTCTCAGTGTCAGATAGTATCAGTATTCTCTCAACAATATGCTGCCTGATAGTCAGCAGCTTTGACTTGATAAGTGTGTGATAACGGGCCCGGAGTTAGCGCGCGAACTTTCGAACCTTGGCGGTAAACTTCCTACCAGATGTGATATAGTCAATCACACACTGAATGCGGGACGCGTATTGTCTTGCCCAGCCTATCTTTATGGCAAGTGGATGCATTCGTCTTTTGGTCTTATGCTCAACCGTTGGTTTTGTTTTACGGTACGAATCAACCAAAGCTCTCGCTGCATTATACACACAATAATTGATAGACCAGAGTTCGGATTCTTTGAAAAAATGTCCACGAAGCTCGTCATCCATTTCAGCCAGATCTTTAGGCTTGAGAGAAACCTTGGTAATGGTGTTTCTCCGGGTCATAAACCATCGCTCTTCATCTATTGGATGCCTGCCCGCGGTTGGTCTTAGTGTCGCATCTCTTTCTCAGTTGCCAGCTTGTTCTAGCTGAGAAAGCTCTGAGTGTTTCTTACACCACAGAGCATGCAGCCGTGCCCTGTAACCCCGTTCAGGGGCCACACTCGCTTCGTAGCACTCTAGCTAGTCGTGATTCAGTCGCTCCGTCCACCTAAAGGTCCCGAGATTCTGCCGATCCATCCCATTGAATCTATCTTCATTGGCTCCCCCAGCTACAGAGTGGTCGGCATTGTTGGCCGACCCATTGTCGGGAGCCCTGCGCGTTCTGTTGCTTGAACCGCACTTACTACAACTATGTTTGGTGTTGTCATTACTGTTCCCACGAGAAGCTAGGGAAAGGAGTTCGTCCATCCTTGTAGAGCCCCGCATGCAAGGATAAGGCTGCGTACTCTGACATGTCGCCCGGTATCCCAGAGTCACCGTTCTATACACCTCACCATTTTATTACTTTTAAGGGTATGCATTTTATATCACATTTTATTACCTTTAAGGGTATGCGTTGCACGCTTACCCGGCTATAACCATGATACTTTCTTTTAAAGCATTTTGAAAGGTTCCAAATGAATTTAAAATTTTTATCAAATTTCCTAGAAAAACTATCGATAAATTTTTATTACAAAAAGTAACTTAAAAAGTTTATTTAATAAGCTTTCCAAAATTTTTGAAACAGAATCTGGTAAAATTTTAGGTATTTTTTTTTTTACTTTTTCAAGCCTTTGAAAAAATTTAGAAAAAATTCGATTTCCAAGATAATAAAATTATTAATAGATTGCTGGAAGATTTTTAAACGATTTTTTTTTAAAACAAATTTTTAAGAGTCTATATAAGAAGATTTCAAAATCAATTTTAATCTAGAAATTAACGTTTCTAGCCTTAAATTGCCCTACGTGATATAATTTTTAAAATTAATAAATTTTTTTATTCATTCTTCAATTCAAAGCATCAGTTCTATTTCGAGGAATTTGAATAGTTCGCATCCATCATTTTTCATTTTATTGTAGTTCGTAATGACAAAAATTCATTTTTACCTCTTATGCAAAGACCGAATAAAACTATTTTGTATATTTCATAGCTAACAGCAGCACGAACGATGACTCGGTGTGCATGGACCTCAAAACAAAGTTAAGCATCGCAAATGGCCGTACCTCAAGTCTCGAAATTGTACCGCGAAAGAAGATGAAACTTACTGACTTACTTACTTACACCACACCGCAGTGGTTATGAACCTCAAAACAAAGTTGGGCGTAGCAAGTGACAGTACTTCAAGCCTCGAAATTGTACCACGAAAGAAGATGAAATTTGGTGAAGAAGCACCAGAATCTGTGGGACACTACACCAGCAAAGAAGTTAATGCTGCTTTTACGCAACAAAAAATCTCCATCTCTTCGCATGTTGGAGCAAACAATTGCAGATTCAAAGGCAATTCTGAACCGGTAACATCTCGAAAATTATACGCAACTTGCAGTTGCATTTCGCAAGATTGTCAATATCAGTCTAGCTTCGCAACTTTAACAAAAGCTATTTGTAAGTCTTACATAACTTTGAGAATGTATTCAGTGACACGCAGAATGGTCGAATTAAAATTTGGAATCAAAGGCAGGCATAACATGACCCGGAAACTCGTATGGGAACACGCTTAACTGTTTAAGCTCTAGTAACTTCACGATGTAATGGACTTGTTTATTTTTCCCCGTGGTTTTTAGGCGCGTTTAATCGTATTAGAAATGCAAGGTCTTCGAAAGAGTAATCTTCAGCGTGTAATTCATTTGTTCCTACAAGATTTTCCTGGCGTAAACAATTTTAAACATGTGGAAAAACGCATGTTTCTATTCCACTTTAGCCCATGATATCGATTGAAAACCAGTTAATGGCAAATTCGTTATTTCATAACGCAATCTTTGTAAAGTATATGTGCAACTACCTGAAAACGAAAAAAAGTATATTATGTGTATGTAATTTATTTATTAAAGTTATTCCAAATAAAAGTATTATTTTTCGATGATAATAATATCTTGCGTGTGTAAACGTTTCAGTACATGGCTGTTAAACAGAGCACTAGACTTTTACGTGCCTATGATTTTTCGTTTCTCAGTATTATAGTGTAGCGACTGAAGAGTTGAACACTTATACTTTATTAGAAACATGTTATAGGAATAATGTAATATGCACGTCTGTTTGATCGTCAAATTTTTATTTCAAAAATGTGATAAATATGGTAAATCTTATTATTTTAAGAAAAATATCTACAAATCGTTTTATTCTTTTCCCACCGCCAAACAAAAATTGTCTGCTTAACTATCATTGATATTATTAAGCAATAATGAAATGCAGTCATTATATTTAATTTATTAAAACGTAATTGACACTGTTTATGAGAAAATCAAATCATTGATATTATTAAGCAATAATGAAATGCAGTCATTATATTTAATTTATTAAAACGTAATTGACACTGTTTATGAGAAAATCAAGCATGAAATAAAAATTACATAATTAAAATTTATATGTACATATAAAAGAATGGATTCTATGTCAAATCATCTGGATAATTAAGATATTCTTACTAATTTTTAAGATAATTCTAATGTCCGTTCTCTCAAGTGTTGGAAGGAAAATCCAAAAATAATTTTTTTTTAACGAGAAACTTAGGAGACATTCAAAAGTGAATATTTTTGTCTTTTTTTTTCTAAAATTGTGATAACTTTGGTCATTTTAATGATATCAGTTTTTTTAACTATTCGTAATACAACACAGTTTGAAAAAAATATTTTTTGAACAAAAGCTAGTTTTTATACCGAATTTCCGGAAACCCCACTCTTTATTTTATTCATTTTATAGCTAAATTTCGAGGTGAGGTCCGGGGATCACGTTTTCTAGAACAACAAAGTTCTTACAAACTTTTTCAATTGAAATTCAGGCATTTCATTTAGGCTCGAAATATCTTTCAAATACACCCTTTTTATTATTATGACTCATAATTATTTCTGGGGGCTGAACAAATCCCAATAGAAGAAAGAATAGAAAAATTTGTAAAAAAATTGGAATAACCTGACTGGCGGGACATATCGCTTGTAGATTTATTTCTGATGCGCGATTATCATCAACGATTCGCAAAACTGATTTTAGAGTCTGATGAAGCCTTATGTCTAGATGAGAGTGGAGAAAACATGTCCTAAAATAACGAAGTACGTAAAAACTTTATCAATTCAAATTATGACAAGTCATCTTACGAAATGTCTTCCAGATTGATTCCTACATTCACGGAGTATCAATGTTCATTTCCTGATGGGTATTTCGTCTAGAATTGATCTAGGGAAAAAACAACTGTAATCATTTATTACTTTTAGAAATGATGTGTTAGCTATTACAATTATCTTTAATGAATTATTGTTTAAATTATGACAGCCAACACTGTCAGTAGCAAACATAAAAACCACAACGAATTTCTTTACTAATTAATAATCAATATAATGATAAACACGGTTATGTTATGATTTGCCTGTTTTCCCGAATCTCTTTAATTAAATGTAATTAATATCATTTTAATGTTTTCGCACGTAATATTATATTCTCTTTCTTCAAAACGTATCCTATCTATTTATGACATAACTTTTTTAGGCCGCAAATAAGCGTTAGATACAATTCACTCTTCGTCCACTGCAAGCGCAGAATATCTACATTCCACAGTATTTGTCACTCAGCATCCATTCCATACATTTTTAGGCACAGAAAAAATGTACGTTTCCTTCTGAGTCCTCATGCCTTACTTTATTATTAACGAAACACTTTTATTATTTATTATTACTACTTAACATAACGTATATTTTCTTTACTCCTATATCCATTTGAAGTTTTGAACGCAAGCATGAAACCTATGATAAACTTGATCCGAAAATGCAAGAAGTTGACCGAATGGTCAATCCGAATGCAACTTTAAGGCCGCGAAATTTAAAAATGCCCCTGCAGAATGGCTTCTCCCCTGCTGTTGTGCAAGCTGGGTAGCATTCAAGTTTTCTGTACATACTGATTTCGGTGATAACCCCGGAAGTGAACTTCCACTAGGTGATTCAGCGTTACTTCTTTATCTCCGGCAACTGAACATCATCGAGCCTTATGAACCAAAGGCGATCCTTTAGATTTTTTCGAGGGTCTTGTGGAATTTCGCTCTAACTGGTTCTTGAATTTTTCGCAGAAGCCCATCCAGTCTTATTGTGATTAAATTCTGATGTTTCTATTGAATTCATACTGAGCCATCTTATAGAAGTTCCAGTCTGAAAAAAATTTAGTCCTGTTTGTTCTTTTCACGACTCGATTGTACTCGTAAGGAAATAAGTCTCATATGATGTAATCCGAGCGTTTCGAAGAAAATTCGGGGGTGCATGATCTTTAATATTACCTGTTTGTCTATCTTGCTCCTCTATTCTTCTGAGCATAGAGCTGCCTGCATCACTGACATATGCCAGGTTCGAAACGACAAAGCGCTTTTGCTGTAGAAAGAATTAATCCGCACCATGGCTATTCCCCTCTTAGTCATTGACAGGTTAATTCGAAACTTCTCCGGACGCTTTCAGTCACCGTATAGAGCTCCCCTTCCCATCGGTAGATATTTTATCAACGGACAGAATATATTTCTCATAAAATTCTAACCATTAGAACTACACTTTCTTTATGTTTACGTATAATAGGACAACTTTGATTTCTTAGTGGGTATTCTTGAGTAATAAGGTAGAATTGATAGGTAGGATTGATATTTTACTAGAGCTATTGTAAAGATCTCTTCCCAGTACTTTAAATATATTCATAACATTGTAAATATACCACGTAGACACATATTAATTCATCTGCAAGTAGCCAAGTGAGTCACTTTCAAAGTTTTAAGTGAATGTGCCATATCATGTATCATGAAAAATCGCAAAACGTTTTTGTCCCTGCAACAAGATCTTTGATAAAAAGGTTAGTTAATTTTTGTATAACTATGTCTATAAATAAAAATAAATATTATAATCAATAATGAATATCATTTCATGTGTGGCTACAAATATTGCATAAATAGCACAAATTTCACTATTACTCACTATTTTCAGACTCTAAATTGATATGATCATATTTTTTCATAAAAAACATATATTTAAATAAAGAATAGGATTAATTTTATTTTAATACCTTAATTGAGAAAAAATTTTATTTTTTTAGTGTCTATTTTTGAAGAATCCCTTTGTTCAATAGCAATTTTTTTATAACTTGATACAATTTTCATTAAATTTAAGCTATTCCAACGAATTTAGCGAGAATCTTTATCCCAAAATCCTATATTTATACGTATATTTTGAATCCTATATATTTTCATCTTCAAATCTTCAGATGAAGTCACAAAATCCTAATTCATACCAGTGCGTCGTTTACGTATGCTGCGTTAAAGTTTGGAGTTTGAGGGTTAAACTAAGGAACAAGGCGTGATAGGGCCACGTGAATTATTACGCGGTGATCTACATATATTTCAAAGTGGAACTTTATGGGTTGATTTTCGTATACTTATGTCCTAAACTTACCACTAGACTCACAGAACAACTCATACTTATAAAGTACGCAGGCTACATAATATTAAGGAAGTGACATCCATTTTGTATATCTTTTACAGATTACACAATATTTACAGTAAAAAAAACTTGGTTTAGATTTCTACGTCGATTTCCACGTGTACTGTAAAAAATTACACCAAAATTTCTCCTGGATTCCTGAAGGTATTTGCAAGCCGAGTTTTGCGCTGATATTTTTACCTGGGAAGAATTCAATTTAGGCATTGTTAGTAAAATTCAGAAACAAATTAGAGCAGAAGTATTTTGAAAATTTTGAAACTCTGTAGAGTTTGGCAGGTCTAATTGTAAAATAAAAACTACTGGAACTTCCTATGAAATTAAAAAAACATCTGTTTTACTTCTTTATCAGGTATTGCAGATTTGGAGCTGCCTCCGATAGAACCCCTCTCAATTCCAGAACTCGGAATGAACAATGGACAGGGTGCTGTTCGTGTAAGCGCACTTTTTTCCAACATAACAGCACTTGGTCCCGGAAACTATTCTGTCACAAAAGTCAGAGTTAATATAACGACATTGAGGCTCGATCTTCACTTGAAAATTCCGAAAATAGAGCTGCAAGGTCATTATGAAGTGGCGGGAAACGTTCTGCTTTTTCCAATTCAGAGCCAAGGAGACTTTTGGGCATTCTTTGGTAAGACTAAAAAGAAATTTTATATGCTTAGATAATATAATTAGCTTTGATATAACTTAAACATTTTTTAGATTGCTTTCCGTAGTCTTACACCCCCGACGGAGAGTAATTTACGATCTAGTAAATAGAATCCTTTGAAGAAAAGTAAATTTCGCTCTAAATTCACCTAATTTATAATTATTTTAAACCATTAAAATTTTGAAAATTCATTAAATCAATGGCAAATTCCATCATACCTACAATAAAGCATAATGGAATGAGATTCCACCTCAAAGAAAATAAAGGGTAATGACTAATCGCGGAACTTTGGCTTACCAAAAATCTCGATTATACGAGCAAATGTTTTGTTTGCAAACTAATCAGTTACATAATATTTAATCGTGCTCTTGGTTTATTTTAAGAAAGAAAACCCCGTTTACTTTGTAGCTTAATATTTTCGACTTATTGTCAGGAGTGTACATAAAATTAAAACACGGTTTGGGCATATTGAAAGAATGAAAGATGCACAACTAACGAAACGAGTGTATCAAGATAAAGTAAATGGCAGTGTGCCCAAAGGCAGGCCACAGAAAGAATGGTTAGAATATGTGAATGAGAATCTCATTCAAAGACATAAGAAGCCATGTAATCACAAAAGCTTGTATGTGGAAATGCATGGACTTGATGGAAGCTATAGAGATGTAAAAGAACAGAAAAGTGGGGCGACACACTGTTTATAACAAATGTTTGAAGAAGATTGTCAGTGGAGTGAATGACGCCTGAAACAAAAGACCTGTGTGTGATCGCTATAGAGCTTGATCTGTGAAAAATATAAAGCTCGCCGAATAAAATTTAATTCGTCGTTTACACTTTATTTAAACCTATAAAAATGATAATATAGAATTCAGGTAGGTACATTATTTTATAACATGTCTGATAAGGAAATAATCAAAACTGCTTGATTTAAAAGTATTTATTTCCAAGAATTTTTTTCTTAATGCAGAAATTGTTTCAAATATATATTGCACATAATATCGTGGGAAAAATCGCTCTTTTTATGTTTTGAAAGATTCTCCACCAATCTATTTTCTCTGTTTTTATTTAAACGAATTTAGTTGCGTAAAACATTGTATACGAAAATAACATTTCTACAATGACATATATAAAAAAATCAAATAATTAGATTTAAAATGCTATGATTACCGAAGGTCTAGATAATATATTAAAATATATATGAAGGTACGTTAACAAAAATCAAAAATAGATAAATAGTTACATAATTTAAAACTATATATTTTTAAAATAATTCTATAAATGCAGCGACTTACCGACTTGCTTTTTTGACCATCTTCTCTTTTTTCTGTCTAATAACCACCGGAAGAAATGTTTGATCAAATTTGTAAATACGAATTGGAAGATCAATATTATTTACAATAACGGCACCTTAGTTTTACGGTAGATGTCGAACTTTCTTTTTATAATAGTTCATTTTAATTCACAAACATAACCTCAAAAATGTGACTTACCTCGGAGAAGAGACTTTTCAGCTCTCAGATTATGAATGTTTTCATCATTCTAGTTCTTTCCAGATGTTTCCTGGAACTAACAAAACTGGTTCATGGCACCAAGATCAATGAGGGCCCTGATTTTTCCAGTTTCCCACCTGCAAGCCCAAAAGGCTACATTGGCCTCTTTTACTACTGCATTAACATGCAGTTCCCTGGTTTGTTTAGCGTCAAATATTACTCCTAAATAGTTAGATGATGTGGAGCTGTCGACATTCTTGCCGTAGATCTTAGAAGATAGGGTCCCCCTGCACAGTACCCAACATCGCAATACACCAGGAAGAGAAAGAGAGACACCAGGAAAAGGAAAAGGAAGGAAACACAGTGCAGGGCTACATATTAAGGGGCCATGTCATCTTTTTTGGTTAAACATTTAATAGTTCAGTTGAAAATTCATCACTTGTGGAAACTGAAACAATTTCATATTATAATTTTTTTTTAAATTTCTTTTTTACCGATTCCACAAATTGTGGGCTGTTTTCAGAGATCCAAGCGGCGATCGTTTCTCTTAATCATGAAAGAATTTTCCTCAACGTCATTAGATGCAAACCTGTCTCTCTACAAATGATAGAAGATGGATCTTTTAAAATCCAGCTAGTCACCACTATAAACAAGTCGCCACTTATAGTTTTGTATGCTCTAATAGGTCCCCGAGATAAGTTTTTGCAACTAAACTATTCAATGTTCAATCAAAAAAGATCGTGGGGCCCCTTAATATGTAGCCCTGCACTGTGTTTTCTTCCTTTTCCTTTTCCTAGTGTCTCTCTTTCTCTTCCTAGTGTAACGCGATGGTGGGTACCGTGTAGAGTTCGCAGTGCGAACCTTGCATCTTGTTGAAGAAGACTGTACTGCCACCGCTTGACTCGGCCGAAACAATAGACCCCCGACGGGCTGAATGGGAATCCTGTGATAGCTTTTACCAGCAGTAAGTGTTGCGGAAACGTTTGTTACCATATCGTGAAGTATAAATATTAAGTCTGTATCAGTTGTATCGTATAGCCGTAAATAACTTTCTTCAGCATTATTGCATTGATTTTATATGATTCAATTTCAAAGCAGACAACAATTTTCTTATACTTGTAAAGTCACTAAAAAATAATTTGTTTTTAGCAGTGATTTTTTTAATACGTGAGTATTTTATTCACTCAATAAAAAACTTCTTCCATAATTTTACTAGTTGGTTTTATTTTGGATTAAAAGATGAACGTTAATCCTTTAAATGTTTTAAATTTATTATTAGCATATTTTCAAGCGATGAATAAATCATATAGTGTCAAAAATTATCCTTAAACACAGTTGGCAGAAAAAAATAAAATAAATTTTAATAGGCGCAGTAACTGATTTTAACAATGTAGAAATGATTGTTGATAACTCTTTAGATTTATAAGAAGAGTATAAAGATCATCATGCAAAAATAATTGAAGATAAAGTGTAATATCATTTTCCTGATCCGGACGTAGTACCAACAAATCAGTGGAAAGAAGATAATGAAGAAGTAGATTTTTATTGAAAAAGAAAGGAAAATGTAAGTCTCCAGACAGTGCAAAACAGATTTAAAAAAATATCATCTATTAGTCAATTACGTCTTTGGGCTCATACAATTAATAAAGGTGGTACTTTTACAGAAAAAATAGCACAAATTTGTCAGTATACTCTGGATAACTTTAAAGTGGCCCTCGACAGCGGTTCAATTATTCATGA
Organism: Belonocnema kinseyi; assembly: GCF_010883055.1. Taxonomy (NCBI): domain Eukaryota; kingdom Metazoa; phylum Arthropoda; class Insecta; order Hymenoptera; family Cynipidae; genus Belonocnema; species Belonocnema kinseyi. The sequence continues at coordinate 177,500,666 of NC_046657.1, read as the reverse complement.
TCAGGATGCGATTCGATGGACCTTAAAAGCTAAAAAAGAAATTGGTTTTGATTTTAGATTCAAAGATTCAAAATATTTGTTAACAAAATTTTAGAAAGCACACAGAATAGTGCTGATGTTCAATCATATATACCAAGTATCAAAATCCAAAATTTGTATAATTCAAATCAGAGCGGATTTCAGCTAGAAATGCATTAGGGGAGAACATTAGCAGTTGAAGGAAAAAATATCAGCTACGGAGCAACTATTGTCACCACTATTTCTTTCTTTAAAGGAACCAAGTGGTAAGTTTGACCCTGTTGTAGAACAAAAATTATTTAAACCAGAAAACGTGTACGTAGAAGCATCCAAATCTGGAAAATTAACAACAAGTAAGGGAACTTTTATATTGTAATATCGTAGATCAGTTATTTCATAAATCGTTTCATTGGAGATCACTTCAAAATTTGGTTAGAAAAAATTTTTATACACATGTAGGCCATCACTCCATACTATTACTTGATTCTTGCACTTTTCATTGCGAAAGAGTTGTAAAGGAAACAATGCTAGAAAATTAAAGTGTTAACGTGAAACAAATTCCAACCGGAACCACGGGAAAAAATCGACCACTTGATGTTTATGGATTTCGCGTTTGGAAAAACTTTGTCTGGAAATGTTCTGATAATGTAATGTTAATGGATCATGATGTGAATCTACATGCGAGAAATAAGATAATTAAACTTCAATCATTAGTTTACAATCAACTATACTCCGAGATATATAGATTTGCTTAAATATTCCTGCTATAAAAGTGATTACATCAATGAAAGACAAGAGAAACATACTAATCCTGTAGATTTCAGTTTTGGAGAATCTTGTGGAACACTTTGCGAATTTAAAGGGTGCACAGATATTGCAACTGTACGATTTGGTTGGTGCAAAAAGTTCAACATTTTGTTGCGGACATTTTTAGGACGATTAGCATTACTGTAAAAATTTCATGAAATAATATATTCAAATAAAAATTATTTTTTGAAAGAAAGATCCTACTCCTTCTTTACTCCATTGGGAATCGAACAACAAAACTTCTGACCCACTCGGCAATTAAGCTATTAGAGGGATCAGAAGTTTCGTGGTTCGATTACCAATGGAGTGAAGAAGGAGTAGGATCTATTTTCAAGAAATAATTTTAATTTGAAAATATTATTTTCCATCTAGCCTGATTAAGACGTTAATTATTTTCTGTTATTGACGATTCTTAACTTGATCGATATTGTGTATATTTTCTTCCTTCATAGTTTGAAGGGTTTATCTACTGTCGGTAAAGTACCATCTCTGATGATTTGACATATTCATTAAAAAAAATTAGTTGTACCTTTAACACCTAGCTAAAAATGAGCGTTATTTTCTTGAACTGAACTAAAAGTTCTTATTCTGATTCCTCTAATAGCTTAATTGGAAAAGCTACTGACCGGAAATCAGAAGTTTTGCCGTTCAATTCCCAATGGAGTGAAGAAGGAGTAGGATCTTTTTTTCAAGAAATAATTTTAATTTGAAAATATTATTTTCCATCTAGTCTGATTAAGACGTTAAATATTTTCTGTTATTGAATATTCTTAACTTAGTCGATATTGTGTAGATGTTCTCCCTTTATTGTTTGAAGGGTTCATCTAATGTCGGTAAAGTACCATCTCTGGTGATACGAAAACTTTAGGTTTACATCGGTTTTATTGTAGATTATAAAACCATATTCCTGGCTGATACGTTTTAATTCTGCCGTGTAACATCTCTTTCTGTGTCGGTCGTGACTAATTTCCAATCGTCAAGGTCCTCAACGAAATCTGTAACCACGGGGTTATGTCGGTAATGATACAACCTGTTGTCCGAGGCAAGCTGCCGCGAAGGCAGCTTGCTTTTCTTCCCGCCAAATCCAGTGTTGTTTCTTTCTTACCAACATAGTTAGCGGAGATGCAAATGTTGCGTAACTTGGAATGAACCTGCAATACCAACTAGATAAACCTAGGAACCTACGAAGGTCCTTGATGTTACGTGTGACGCGATATTTAAGGACGGGATCGATCTTATCGGAGTCTGTCTGTAAAGCGAGGTCGTTGAACAGAAAGCCTGAGTAATTAAGTCTAATGTAGACTAATTCTTCTATATGTAGACTTCTATATGTAGCCTAATGTAATGTAAGTCGCTAATCGCGAGTGGCCTCATCAAGGAAAACTTAGTAACCAACGAAACCGTAGTCTTATCGTCCGTCATTTTATCATGGGGTCAATATTATGAATTTGTACAGGTCTATAAAATTTTTAAAGTACTGCGTTTCAAATTATTTCAGGGAAAAGAGGAAACCGTATTTAATATTTGTCGGTGGATCACGATTTCAAATGAAATTCAAGTCGATAAATATTTTGAATTAATATGCACACAGCAAGATCGATCTAAATAAATTCATAAACAAAGGTTTCCACAATAATAAGAATGCGAAATAATGATGAAGGCGATCAATATATTTGGAAATATGTGTATCTGGAGAGCCGACCAGAGAACTCTTTGCCTTAACGATGATTACTTCTTAAATTTATAAAATAATATGCTACAAATTCTAGAACCAAATCAATCAAGAAAGGAAAACTTAAAATTCTACATCTTATAAATGTAAGTTTTTTCTGTAAATTCATACTTAAATTCCCTGAATAATATTTCTTAATTTCTCAGACGAAATTTATTTTTTAATTCTAGATTTCATAGATTTTAACCTTACTAAATTTCCGAGACTAATTTTTGTTCCAAAATAAAGAAAATTATGAATTCTTTAAATGTAAAATTTGTTTATCTCTAAATTTCCATTTCAGTTCTGCTAAATTTTCTAGGCCTGGAAAGAGAAATTGCCATTCAAATTTAAGAAATAACACTTACTAATTTATACCTGAAAAAGAATTTTAAATTTTGTAAATGTTCTAACCCCAATTTAGAGAGCACGATAGAAAAATAAGATACGATAACCAATGATATGCGATAAAATAAATCGAATTCCCTAAAAATCCCTTGAGATTAACCATCTCAATTCTTAGGTAGAGGGTGGGGGACGTTTAAATAAATAATGGCAAGATAATTTATGATAAAATATTAGTATACTAACAATAAAACAGATAATAAGAGATATAAAATGGAAATTACACTCCTGAGATACAAAAAAAATCAAGTTAGATTCAAAACTATATAAGGAAATAACAAGTTGGGAAACGAAGCGTAATTAGATAATACAGGTATCAACAATAAGTAAATGAATCAATAATGTAACAAACATTTATAACGACCTACTTATATGAGAACCTATAGAGAAATCAAACAGGAGGACTGTCAGTATTATTACAAAAAAAGGGGGGGGGGGGGGAGTAAAAATAGATTTACATAAAATAATAAGCGAAAATGCCTGCCGAAGTAGAGGTCATGACAAGGAATAAAAGACTTAGATAAACATTGATGATAGCTGGTCGAAAGAGGTAAATCCATTAGGAAAACACAAGCAACACTGGGCGACGAGAGAATCGCTAGCCGGCACTCCATTATTTCAAGTTACTCACCAAACATAATGGTCCAGCCAAGGAGTTATTAGAATGCTCTTTGAGTATAAGAAAAAAAAGTAAAAGGCCTGGTTGAATCACTAAGAAAAAGGATTCAAGTCCTACCTCAAAAAACTGTAGCGGCAGCCACAACGAATCCTACAACGATCAAAACCTCGAGCTTACACGCTGCACTGAATGAGACGCGTGCTCGGCGTGTCGATCACCGCAATAGGGGTCTGAGTCGCTGTTATCGCTTCTTCTCACTTCTTTCCTTCCTTCCCGCCTATAGACCGTTTCCCTATGCGCGAGATCTGCCACGTGTTGAATCCGAAACACAGGACTTGATGCCGATAAGGGATGGCTGACCTCTGGGCGATGATTGGCCCATGGTAATTCGCCCATGGTCTGGACTGTAGAAGCCTCACTAAAAAGGAGGTGACGGGAAATCCTAATCGACGATGCCATGGGGTGAAGAAGTTCTTGAGCCTTTCGACTTAAGATCACAAAGTCCTCAGAATAGTTATGCATATATACAAAATTAAGGGGCGAAATAAACTTATCTTAAATTACAAAATTTACTAAACGAAGTCATGGAGTACCGAATTTACTCGAAGTGTCAAATTCCTATATTATTTTTCAGATTTTCGAACTTCTAATGGGATAATTGTGATGGTGCCAAACTGCAGTATCATATAGTGTTTAGAGATATCTTGACACTAGAGAGCTATACACACCTAGGCATGCTTCTAAGCCACATTCAGGACGCAACGTCAGTGAAAGAGTCTCCGAAGCGCATACAAGGTATCTGCGACTAACATACTAACCGTTTCGGTTTTACTCTACTCGTTTGGTGTAGTTAAATAAAAGAAGAACGAGCCCACGGCCCTTAATGTCTCCACACGTAAAATCCATCTAGATGTTTTACTTCTGAAAGCCGAAGTAAAGAAAGAAAAGCTTGAAAAATTTCGCCAACAGCTTTTTAACAAGAAAATGCATGGAAATTTTCACAGAAATGTAGAAAAATATTTGATGTCGAGATATTCCCAGCAACAAATACAGAGCCTACCCACGCGGGAAGGATGTTTCTTAAAAGACATAATGCGGCCACCCTGCCCTGTCAAACGCGCCGAGGTATATAGAATCAATTTTCCAAGACGAGAAGTACCAAATTTTGTGGAATTTTGCCAAAAATATGCCAAAGAGCTTGCAAAATGAATGCAGAAAGCTTTTCCCCTAAAGTCGCTTCGTGTCCTCCAGACACAGTACTGGGAGCTGCTGTCAGTTTTATATGACGGTTGCTCCTATTAAAGCCACGAGGCGGCTATTTTACCCTTTTTTGAATGATGCGCGTGTATGCATGTGATATTCCAGTCTGTCTTATAAAAAATTAGGAATTATAAAATTAAGTGGAGCCTACAAAACCTGAAAATTTGCATAAAATGCAGAAAATCTAGAAGCATTTCGTGCACGTTTGCTCATTGACAATATATTGTTTAGAGCATGAGAAGCTAAGGACATGGCGTCACTGCACTTCATTGCAAGATTGCAAAACCTAGCGTAAATTCAAAACCCGATATCAGACATTTCGTTACTTTCCGCATCATCAGTGAATGATAGAACTTTTAGCACGTTTTCAGTTAGAAAGGACAGAGTGACGACAAATTTATAGCTGAGCCTCGAGAGCAAATATGACGCTGAACAGCTCAACGGCATTCGCTCACTCCAAAAATGGTCTTGGCCTTTTAATGTCCATGTGCATATTTGGCGCGCACATACTGGCTCTCCGCGACTGGTCATCTTCTCAGCGGATGGTAAAAATTAGTGAAAAAAGATGTTCGTATTGACCATCTCGGAAGGATACCTTGATTGCCCTGATACTGAGTGTGATATTTTTATGACAGTCAGACTGGCCATATAATGAGAATATTTCGACAAAATTATGAAAGAACCTTTCGATCATACCATATAGAAGAAAATAATGACTCTAAATTTTGACACTCTAACTTTGACTATCCATTGGTCATCATATACCTCATATTTGATGTATTGAAATTCATCAATTTAATTAAATTTTTGTAAGTTTTTCGTTTTTGAATTGAATGTAGAATAATGTCAATGTAATGAATGTAAAATACCTGTAAAAGAAAGCTACGAAACATATATATTTTTGTAAATGCTGAGAAAAAACATTATTCCTATAAGCACCGAGAAAAGAGACCTTACTCATGATAAAACCGTGAAAAAAACCTTATATGTAAAAAAGCCGTAAAAAATACCGTATTCGTTAAAACTTTTAATTAAACTATTTTATTTAAAGAAAAAAACTATAATAATCAGTTTTCGTAAAAAAAGTATTATTGGTGGACTATGCGAAAAACTATAAATAAATATAAAGTTAAAATCGTGTTTTACACTTCTAGCCGCTTATTTTCGGGTTCATGACAAATTTAGTGAATGCATGATTTTTTTCAGAAAAAAAGTGGCTTAGTTGTGAGACACCTAGAAAAATTCATTAAAACTGGGAAAATATCAAGTAAAATTTAGATAAATATTAATTTTTTATTTATTCTGAAGGCTTTCAGTAGAGTATAATTATTTTTATAACTAGCACTTTTCATTGTTCAATATCATCTTCTCAATACAAATCGCTATCACAATATTTGCAAGTGTGGAAACTTGCACGCATATTTGCACATCTCAAACGAACCGGCCGCTCGCACGAAATGCATTTGATAGAGTTAAAAGCGGTGAATGTGATCGGTAAAAGCTTTAAGCAAATGGTGCAAAAGTCTGCACCTCCATCCGATGGTGGTGATGGTTTTGCTTTAGAACGCTTGGCTGGTAGTTTTGCCTTCTTTGGTAAAGGCTTCGTCGATACTAGTTTCTTCGCTGCTGCTTTCTCCTTCAAAATAGCAATGTTTTCTGGAGAAGTCAGCTCGCAACTCCCCATCGTCTCTCGGCCACGTTTCGACGGTTTTTTTGTGGTAGCGGTGGCTTCCAATGGGCCAATTTCATCTCAAATCGATGAAAAAGTGGTGGCAGCTGACATAACTGATTCCGATCGAGAAGTGGATTAGTGTAAGAGCCGAGGCCATTTTTGGCGAGTTATTAGGTAACGATTTTTCCACTATTTTTCTGATTGTTGAGAATATACTGATCACCAAATGTGGCTTCTCCAGGGGTAGTCCTGAGGAGAAGGTGTTTAATTACTTATTCGAAGATGTAAAAAAAATGATTAAAATAAGTCATAGGGTAATGGCTTAATCTTTCTGTGTTGAATGTCAAGACAATTAGGCAATGTTCCGTGCAATTGGCAGAACAATAGGCCGTTGCGGAAAACTATGTCTCTAGTTACGCTACTGATCGTCTTCGGAGCACAAGTGAACACTCTACTCGCAGTGTCAGGGCCGTGAACCGACACACAATGACCTATGTCAAAACCGGGCAGTTTGCGATGTTCTGCCAGGATGTTATCCCCGAGATTTTTTTCTGCCTCTTCGAACATGTGTTGAATAATGAGTAGAATGTTATATAAAAAATTTGGCTGTTAGAAAATAACTTTAAAATGACATATTCTTTTACACCTCTGGATCGTTCTGCCCCTCCCCCTTACACACCAGCCTGTTGCTCTGCCAATTACACGTAACATTGTCTAATTGTCTCCATATTCAACGCAGAAAGATTCAGCCGTTACCCTCTGACTTATTTTAATCATTTTTTTTACAACTTCGAATGAGTAAATAAACACCTTCTCCCCGCGACTACCCCTGGAGAAGCCACATTTCGTAATCAGTATATTGTCAACAATCAGGAAAATAGTGGCAGGATCGTTACCTAATAACTCGCCGAAAACAGCCTCGGCTCTCCGACTAGATGGTTCAGATGTTGACGGTTCAGATGTGACCACTTCTTCTTGACCGATATTAATCTGATCAAAAATAATACGCCGCTGTTTATGTTCGTCAAGATCAGCGTCAACCAGAACTGCTTCAGCATTCTCTTCAACGACTTGGACAAAATCAGCATCATTGACGATAGCCCGATTTTATTATTTTTGGCGTTAACGCCAAATCCAATGTTGCACACACAAGCCCAGCAATGTGTTTCAAATTGATTCACTCGAAAAAATGTCACTTTTAAAAAAATCAAATATAGTTTTTTCACTCCATTTTTGCACGCGATATTCGCAACTGATGCAATAATGCGTCTAGCCACTTCGGTGTACTGGACGTATAGCGCTGGGCCAGATAGGCTGGGCGAAAATAATAAAAACTCACTGTAATTTTTTTAACTTGTTTATATATTTAAGCAATCATAAATATTATAAATTATAAATTTTCAATTATAATGAAAGACGCACTTTTAAACTTTTATTATGCAGTAACAAACATATTTATCTCATGAATATTTTAACTTATCGAGTTTTCCTTAACAATATTTATGAACTTTACAATATGTATGAACTTAACAATATTTATGAATTTTGGCTCAGTCGAATAAATAATATGTAAATTATTATATTCACTGTTTACTATTGTAATAATTGTTCATCATACTGATAGAATCAAATTGTCGAAACGTCTGATGACATTGAGAAAAAAATGTATTTCAATTATTTGTCTCAACTAAAGTAGATAAATGTTATTGTAAATTTTTTAAATTCAATTGTGTCAAGTAGAATGTCGACCACTTGATCGTCAAAATATTTATTTTTCAATTACATGTAAAAAAAATATTTGCCAACAATAATTTGATTTTATTAACTTCAATCGTCGAAAATCGTTTAAAATATAGTATAAAACTATAACTTAAAAGTACCTTAACTTAGAAAATATATAATAACTATTTGAATAAAATTTTTTAGGTTTCATTTAAGTAAAGAAATTTAGGTATTATAACAATAAATCATATTGTTATATATTATCATATTGCATATTTTACCTGTTATTAAAAAGGATAGACAGATTTCATAACTTGTTTAGAATTTATTGAAAAATTTTGAAATCCATTTGATAATGAAATAAAAGTGTGTTTAGAAAGAAATAAAAAAATTAAGTTAACATAAAAAAATTTAAACTTAACTTCTATATAAGAAAATGTAAATGTCTTTTATATGATTAAGTCTGCTTTTTGCATTCTCATCATTTATGATTGAGAAAGTATTAGAATTGTCAGAAATTTGACATCACACCTTTTCAACGGCTCCCCACGTTTCGAGACCCCCTGAATCCGAAAATCAGGTTTTCACGATGGCGCCTGTCTGTCTGTCCGCCCGTCCGTCCGTAAACACGATAACTCTCGAAAAAATGAACGAATCAAATCCATCTTTGGCACACTTTTTCTAGGTCCTAAAAGAAAGAACGAGTTCGTTAACCAGCCATTTTTGATAAAAATTCAAAAAGTGAGCGCATTTTGAAAATTTTTGATACCACTTTTTTCTGAATTTGAAAATTCTATGTACGGATATTTATAGTATTAAAAAGAACAAACAATTTATCCTGATGACTTTTTTCGATAAAAAGAAAATTCTCAGAGTTATAGCGTTTTCAAAATTTTTTTAATCAACCGAAAATCAAAATTTGAAGCCGAAAAACGCACGATATGAAAAAAAGTCAAGAGAAGAAAAACATGTCTTTTTGAAATCCCTACAAGTTTATCATAACCAATTTTTGGATTTTATTCAAAAATCGAAAATTCAAATTTTGATTGCACAAAAAATAATGGAAAATAAAAAATTCCATTTTGTGGACAAACTATGTAGGATACAAAAAAAAAGATAAATTAACAAAAATGGTTATCCCAAAAAAGATTTCGTTAAGAATCACTTCTTGATAGGATGCGTACTTTTTGTTTTATTCGCGAAAAATAACGTTGAAAAAAATAAAATTAAAAAAAAAATGTGTGGAAAAACGACAAAAGTTACGAGGAAAAAAATCCAACAAAACCTGTTTAAAAATGTCTGTCAGAAATCTGACTCGCAGCGAGAGTTTCACGATGAGAATGTGTACCTCAAAGCCTACAGAGCTTTGAGAAACTTAATCTTTGACTATTCTGACAAAAATTTCAAAGAGGGATTTACCGCCCATATATAACTGAGTACATTAAGGAGTAACACATTTTCACAGTTGGCATTGATTTTTAGTATCGTTCGTGCTGGTAATTTCAGGCAAAACAGAATGATAAATATGCCCTTACTATTAATTCTGGCTAAACATATCAGAAGCTTATGGTATAAAATATTCTGGTATTGTTGCATATTGTTGATGCATTCTGTCTCTGGAAAGGCCGTAACAGGATAAGCATGGTCTGGGAAAACGGCTCAAACGATCTTGATGGTTAAAATCAGTCGCGGATCCAGGGGAGGTGTTTAGGGGGTTCAAACACCCCCAAAATATTTTTCTGGGTCCGCCCCCGGTTAAAATATAAAGGGTGGGCACGCTGGGGCTTACCTAAAGTATACATTTTGGTAAGCCCCAGCGTGTGCACCCTGTATGTTATAGAGGGAACTAAAGAAGTTCTGAAAAAAATCAAGAACCAATTCTGTTGATTATAAAGGGGTAACAAAATTATTAAAATTATTAAATATTGTTTTTAATGGAAGTAGTTTGGTACACCAACCATTTTTCCCTATATCATGCTCACATTCAAGTATTCAATATATATTTTTTGCGGAAATGATCGAAGCATTACTTCATAATGAAAAAAACTACCTATTGGCCCTTCACATGTATGAAATTCTATGATAACAAGGGGCCAATTGAATTTGTCGCTTACAACGTAATAATGTATACGCGATTCCTGGCTGACTGAAGGAACCGAATGGAGCATCTACAAAGTACCCGTAAGGACCCCATTGGGTTCCCATTCCGTTCCTTTTTTAAAACACAAAAAAACAGTAAGATTAACTTCTAAACTGTTCAAATTCGGATTCTGCGATAAATTTTCTGTTTGAAACTCACGGAGTAATCGAATTACTTTTTTTTGCAGCGGTAAAAAGTTTTTAAAAAAACATAAAAGGATCTATAACGCCTGTTGACAGCTACTTACAGATGATGCGTTTGAAGTGTAGCAGTCAACAGGCGTTATACGTCTTATATTTTTTTTAACTTTTAAAACTTTTTTTTTAATGGAGTTTTTTAAAAAAGGAACCAAATGGGGACCCAATGGGGTCTTTACGGGTGCTTTGTAGAGGCTCCATTTGGTTCCTTCGGTCCGCCAGGGATATTTTAATAAAAAGCAAAAACATACTCATTATTCTAATATAAACACACTTTCTTGTAAATTTTTCAGTCACAGTATTAATTGATTCTAAGTATGAGATGAAAAAATAGTTCTTTTCGTTTCTTCACTGCCGACATTCGCCGAAGTAATTTCATGTTTGCCCAGGACTACGTGGAGGTCGTCAATAAGATTACCATCCCTTCCTTCATAAACACTACCTACATCTGTGTGCAACCTATATTAATAACTTAACAAAGCATATATGCACTATATACATACAAGATACCCAATTGTTTACATATACCGCCATATGACTATACTAATAACTGTGACCTTTAGGTCAATTTTCAACGTCATTTAAAGGTCAAAGTCAGTTTTTTAATAGAAGCCCCTATTTTTGACACCGGATTCGGAAAGAGCGAAAAATTCTACGCCCGAGAAGATAAGTTTCATTTTGTTATAGTTGCTATCAGAAGGTTAAGGTTAATTGTTAAAAAATCGTCGAGAAGCTGTTTTGTTTGAACTTTTGAGGATTTATGGGCAAAACGATGTTTGGGGTGCTTATTCACAGTGATTGCTTTTTCCTCAAGGTCAATATCCTTAAGGCTGTTGGCCCCCAAGCCCACCCAAAAATTTTTTCGCCCATGGTTCCTTTCAAAGTTCAAGGAACACAACTTCTGGATGAATTTGCAACATTTAACCTTGAGCTTCAGAAGGCCACTCTAACAAATTGAAAACTATCTTTTCGGACGCAAAACTTTTCGCTCTTTCCGAATACAGTGTCAAGAATAGGGGTTTCCATTTACAAACCTAACTCTGGCCTTTAAATGATCTTGTAAAATGACCTATAGGTCACAGTTATTAGTACAGACAAATGGCTCCCATTGTCCTGAAAAAGTGTTGTCGAAACCATTTTTTCGGATCTGGGTTACCAAAAGAGATATTTATGTGCGTGATTAAAATGACCCGCCTAGTATACACTTCATATGCACGAAACTTTTGCCTCGCCTGCGAGTGGCAACTGATTATCAAGTGTATTGATTCATCTTCAGTAAGTATACGCACATGTGCATGTATTTATGCTCACATGTACTGTACTAGCATTTGTGATTTACTTTTATATTAATTTGATTGCGGAATGATCTCAGTTCCTCGTGACGGAAAGTGAGGATTTTCGGCGTTTGGTCCGGCGTCCGAAGGAGAGAAGGTCGCCGCGCGGCGTAGTTCTTGGAAGTTATAACTCGAAATGGTTAAAATTGAAATTCAAGTGTATAGATAAGTATAGCAGTTGAGCTTTGATAAAAATCCCAAACATGAAATTAATTTGGCGAATGTCAACAGTGAATGATTGATGTATTTTTGTATCTAATAGTTAGAATCAATTGAAACTGAGACTAAGAAGTTCACAAGAAAATGCGTTCTTAATAAAACAATTTAGTTTGTACTTTCTTTTTATCGCGCTATTGCGTATAAATAATTTCGTTATAAGCTGCAACTCCAAATTGCCCCCCGGTAAAAAGGCTTGCATTAAAAAGTATTGAAAAATTTCATTCATTCATTGGTAACGTGAGAAATATTGAATACTTCTGGATCCCGTTTTTGTCCTCCCGTTTTGAATCTTCACGGAAGTTGAAATTAGCTCGCAAATTGAATCCCTTTCTGTACCTAGCGCTGACAATATTTTGCTGAATACCACAAAGCAACCAAGAATTAGACGAATTTTAATCCCTTTTAATTTAGCGGATTTTGCTACATTTATTTACTGTTTTTCGAATAATAATCAGGCAAAGAGCTTTTTAAAACATAGCGTCGATCGTTTTACGATGTCAGAATCAATATCCACACAGAACGTTCTGGTAACAAATAATTTTTTCAATTTTTTATCACGATTTCATATTTTTTCAATTGATAATATTTGGACAAAGCGAACACTTGACGATAAAGAAATGTATTCTTACATACATTCCTACTAGATTTGGCAAATTTCATGCTTTTAGAGCGCGTTCTCATGCTTCAAACGAAAATAGTGTTTTTGATGTGTTCGAGGTTACGTCTAACAGCTTCGATCGGATTTAAAAGGGATTGAAATCTTATAATTTTCGCCGCCCTCATTATATGAAATTGCATACATATGAAGGGCCAACAAGTACTTTTCATTTTTTTTACTATATAAAGTAATACTTCATTATTTCTACAAAAATATATATTGTATACTTGAAGGTGAGCATGATGTAGAGAAAAAATGGTTGGTGTAACAAAAGCACTTCCTTAAAATAAAATTAATACAAAATTTTAATAATTTGTTTATCCCCTTATAATCAACATAATTATATCTCGAATTCTATTTAGAACCTATTTAGTACGCTCTATAACATATTTTTGAACCGTCAAGATCGATTGACCATTGTTCAAGAAAATTTGAATTTTGGATTTTTCAAAATTTGCTTATAACTTTTGTAATTTAAAAAAAATTGAAACCTGAAGTAAAGTTATCTTATAGGGCCAGCCACTTACCTCCGTCATATGGATCACATCCCACCGGGGGCACCCAGACCAGGCTTATCCTGCTACGGCCTTTGGGAAGTTTGGAAGTACCCCTATACTGCTGGTGTGTAAACAGATAACGGGCTGTTCTGTCTTACAACACAACTAAATTCATGGTTCACTACAATTATTTATATTTATGTAACTCATAATACTTTAAAGAAATCGCTATTGTTCGAGAACTGGACATTTCTTGAAAACGACACAAGATCGCGTGTAGTAACTTCAACTAGAACTTTTCTTTATTGTAGTATACATTTTTACATCTTCTAAGTAGATGTAATTTGTTTTCCCATTTAAAAAAATGTATGACTTGTGCTTTAGTGTATTTACCTTGTTATATATTATTATACTCGAAATTTGATATAATGTAATGTAATAAAAATAACTTTTCTTCAGGTGAAGTAGCAGCCATTGCCCGTGTGCAGGGCGTAGAAGAAATTCGAGATGGAGTTCGCTATATGAAAATCGCTCGACTGCTTGTTGACTTCAGTTTGGGACGTGCACGGTTCCGTGTTGTGGATCAATTGAACGGTAATAACGTTATTGGTCAAGCAATGAATCAATTCTTAAATCAAAACGCAAAGGAGATAATCGAGGAGATGAGGCCAGCTGCGAGTTCTAGCATTGCCAAACATTTTCAATCATTTTTGAATACCGCATTTACAAAAGTTCCAATGAAAGTATGGTTGCACGACAATTAATTTTCCCAGAGTTAAATTATCAGCACTTCGTTTTATAACCGGCGAAATCGCAGGAACGTTTCAACTGTAACCATGTTTCACGACCGTACGATAGAAATCTATAGTCTGCGATGGACTCGATACGACGATACTGCAAAAATCTCGTGCACCATGAAAACACGAAGCGTCCCAAGGACGACTGCCTTCTGCATTTTTCCCCCAAGTGTAGGTGTGTGTGCGTATGTGTAAGCGTAGCTATATTGCGTAAAAAGTGAGTGAGGGGGCAATCGCCACCTATAAATAAGCATTGGTTTGTTAACAAGTTTTGATGGTTTTAGGTACTAAGTATCTGTACACTAGAGTGTTCCAAAAAACGCTTTTCGAGCTACAGAGCAAGTGAGTCCCCCCTCCTCCCCAGTTTACACTTCCGGAAGATATAAATCCGGATTTTTTTCAAAATTCAAATATCAACACGTGTCACCTATCACTTCAAAATCCCATTTGATAAGCATAGAAAAATTTTGGATTTAAAAAAATTGAACTAATGCTCTAATGTTTCATTGAAACATGCTAAGTTTTTTAGGAATTTAATAGAAGTGCCTGCAAAATAAGCACATACTAATACACATCTCTGGCATAACTTTTAGAAATTGTTCAAATAAAGAATAATTGTTTAAATAAATACATAACGTTTTTAACATTTTTACTACTTCAAACAATGACCAAATATTACATTTCAGTCAGAAAATTCCATGGATTAGGAGCGAAGCGTCACTCGCCCTACTCTCTTCTCTAGCCAAAGAGAAGAAAGCAAGTCAATGTTTTCTCTCCGCAGTCGTAGTCTTCGAGTAGAGTGAGTTTTGTTGCGGACAGAAGAGAAATGATCTCGGTGAGTCTCCTGTCGGAATGGTTGAGAAATTTGTGGCTAGCTGTGGTGATCGACTCTGCTTGCGCGATAAAAAGAGAAACAGGGTGAACTTCAAAGCCTTGCAATGCGCAACTCTCAGGACTAAACGTCGCAACGCTTGAATTGAATATTGCAGGAAAAACGCGCTTCTTGGCTGCCGTGAGAACTTGCAGCGAGACTGGACGCTGCTCGAATCCTCTACATGGAAAAAGCTCGTCACGAGCTTCGCGAGCATCGCCGAGAAAATACCCGGTAATAAGCGTAGAATAGAGAAAAATTAATATTATCAAATTTCAGCGCATAAGTGAAGATTATTCTTTTATTTTGAATAGGCTAAAATGCCACAATAAGAATAAGATACCTCCTAAACTTATTCACTTCTATTTCCATAGCGACCGCCACACAGTTTTCTATTCTCCCAAAGAACGTAATTTCAATATATTTAATTCCTTCTAATTGTACCGATAACGTACCTTACAGAGATATTTTTTATTCCTCAGAAGTGGTCGTATTTTGATTTTATTTAATTCCTTCTAATAAGTTCACAAAATATGTGTAATAAGTTGTGAATTTTATTTAGAATACTTTTATCATCGAGTATTAGTATTCTCTTAATTAACTAATTATTTAAACAATGATAATAAATTATACTAATCTAGCAGATATTAAACAAATAAATGAGTAAAAAATGGAACATTTAAAAATAATTGTTTAGGAAATTAAATTATAGAAAAAAAATAGATTCGAAAATATAATTTAAACAAATAATAGAATTTGAAAAATGATAAAATTGCTACAAAAAAATTAATTAAAAAAGAAAATGGTTGCAGACATAAAATTAGAGAAAAAATCAATTTAAAAAAAAATTGATTAAAAAAAATTAATTATATAAAAAGTGATATTGGTTAAAAAATGAAATAAAAAAATAAATTTTTTTAAAAATTACAAAATTTAAACAAAATAATTGTTTAAGGAAAGAAAATCTACATAAATTAAACTCATTATAACAAGTGAAATATAAAAAATTATAAACTAATATCACTGTTCCAGTTTATTCCACTATTCTTATAAATATATTATTTCTTTAGAATTTTAAATATTGAAAAAATTCGGAACAAAATCTAAATTCGTAAGAAATCTAAAGGGGTTAACGTAGCACAGGTAAAAAATATACAAAAGTGGAAGTCTGGTTCTCACTACCTGAGTCCAAAGTGAGTGGCTTACTGCTCCGCCCACTAACCAGTAATTCCCTGAGAGTAACAAAGGTGCAAATGCAGAGTCAGCTTGCACATTGACATTTGCCGAGTTCATGAACTCTGATGGATTTTGTTAGCTAAAATCACCAAAAAATTTGAATGTCAGGCGCTCGCTCAATTATTATTTTTAAATTCTGAAAAAATACACACTAGTTTATTCACTATGAAGAATCATTTTCTGGTATTGAATGGTCAAAATTCGAAAATACGCTATTTTGGAAGAAGCAGTAAATTGACATATGTGACGTGCGCCGAAGAATGAAAGAAAATTTTTACTCTAAAAAAATCGAAATCGAGGTTTTTACACTTTTCGATAGTTTTTGAGATGCTCTTTTTAATGAAACCATTGGAAAAAATTTCCTAGCGTTATTCTTGCTTATAATTGAGTTGTTAGCAAAGATATTAGGTCCTAGATACGGCATGGATCAGTGGTGGGGACGGCCGATATATATATATATCTAATTACGTTTTCGACTATATCGAGGTGCTGCCCTCTTCAACTTTTCATCGTTTCTATGGCAACCGCGTCCTCCTAACACGCTAGTGGGCGGGGTGGGACCAGGGCGCACACCGAAAGTTGTTGAATTCCAAACCGAACGTGATTTACTGTTTCTCGCGTTCGCCTTCGCCATCACTATAGCAATCTTTGCTATAGCTGAGTAGGTCACCTGGCTCTGTGTACGGCCTGTACGCCAAAAATGTTATAAACACTGAATTACCTAATTATATTCAAATTAAAGAGAGTATACAAATATTCTATTATTATTTAAAAATTTTGATACAATAAATAAATTTAAAAAAATTCTTTTCGTCTTTTATAATTGTAGTGATATTTCTAAATTTATTTTTTCAAACTAAACTTAAAATTTGAATCAAATTAAGATCAATTAAAAAATTAAATAAAATCTAGATGAACTTAAGATTTAAATAAAACTTAGCTAAATTCGACATTTAAATGAAATTTAGGTGGATTTAAGAATTAAGTAAAGTTTAGTTAAATTAAATTAATTTCTCGTCTGGTTTCTTTTAAACGAGAAATTTTCTCGATACTAAGTAAATAAGTTTTAAAACAATTCAATTCGTACCAGAGAGAAATAGAGAGTCACAATGCATTAGAAATATCAGTTGATAAAAACATGGCGGCCCCTACTCGCCCGTATACCCGTGATGGCCATTTGATTGATATATATCGGTTTTAAATCCACGAGTGATTCCAGGACTCAGTCAGTATGCAAAGAAACTGCACACCGACAATGACCGACATGAGGTAAATGAAAGTGGCCCTCAATCCTTAACATGTGTGCGTCGCGTGGCCATCGTATGTTCAAAATTAAATAATTTGAATTTAACAGGTTATACTTCAGGCATATTAAAAATTTAACAAATATTAATGTTTGCATTTTTAATTCATTAACTCTATGCAAAAATTTTGAAATAATACAATTCTTGAAATTTCTGTTTATAAAATTATTGAATTTGAATGTTTTGAATTGAAAATATATTACAACCTTTCAATTAAAAATTTCTCTCCTCATAAAAATTTTTCGATTTCGAAGGCTTTACATTTATTCCAATTTTTCACGAGGTTTGACATAGAATAATCTGCTTATTGCAGCTTTAAATTATTTATGTCCTAAAGCTGCAAAAAATGTATTGCCGAATCATAAGTGATTTCACTGAAAACGTTTAAAATTAAATAACTTGAATTGACAGGTTATACTCTAAGAATATACGAAAATTTAAAAATACTGAGATTTTGAATTTTATAATTTATAAACTAGTTTATTTTAATAATAAATATTTCATTTTTACGCTTCTAAAAGGAAATGATTACACCGTAATGTTAATTGTTTTTATTTCAAATTTCTCTCATTTAAAATCTTTTAATTTTAAAGGCTTTGAAGTTATAATCTAATTTTCGAAACTGAATAATATTGAATGGAATAATTATTTAATTGCTAACATACTTTTAATTTGAAATAAAATTGTGGAATAATAAAGTATTTCCATGCAAAATATTTATGCTGAAGTTTGAACGCTTCCTTTTATATTTTGACATTGTCGACATCTGAAAAGTTTCAAACCAAAAACTTGAGAACTATGAGTCCTAAATAGTTTCCTGGGCTTTTTTGTTGAGTTTTAATTTTAATTTAAAATTTTATTTTTTTAAATTTAATTTTTAATTTAAAATTTAACTAATTATTATAAAAATAAGGAAACTTTTTTTTATATCTCCAGCATAGTTCAATGCTCTCCATCGTTGAAGCCAAGAAACAACCCACATATTTGTATTCAATTCAATCAAATATAAAATTTAACGACAGTTTCATTTTTATTTAACTAGATTGTACTTAAGTTTAACACCATTTAACACCATTCAACATCTACAATTTTAACTGAAATTTACTTAAATTTAACCAAATTTTACTTCAATTTTGAATTTAACTCAAATCTATTCACTTTTTGAAATGATCTAAATTGTATTCAATCTTTAAATCTAGTTTACAACATAATTTTTAAATTTGCACTACAATAAATCTTAAAGTACGAACAGAGAGAAATAGAGAGTCACAATGCATTAGAAATATCAGTTGATAAAAACATGGCGCCCCCTACTCGCCCGTATACCCGTGATGGCCATTTGATT
>NC_046657.1:177470563-177481754 GCF_010883055.1 Belonocnema kinseyi | reverse complement strand
ATTGAGATTGTTGGTATTTTACTGTTCGATCCCGAAGCAAGCAATTTTTGACAGATACAATCTGACAGATAAATGGGTCAATTTTGTGTGTTTTTAACTGTCACTGACTGGGGAAACCGGAAACTATAGCCCAGATTTTTGAACACCAAGAGTACCCTAGAGTTTAGAGGAAAACCCGGAATTTTCCAGATTAATTTTTTTATTTCATTGATGATTTTATCTAAACTTTCCTAAAAAGTCATCTTTTTTTGGGTAGTAACATCAATTATATTGATGAACACTCGTCCATTTCGAACAGCTAGTTCGATCTTTTAGATCTTTTATTTTTTAAATTAGAAACAGTTAAATTCATTAAAAAAATACGAATTTTCAACGAAATACTTAAATTCTCAACTAAGAAAAAGTAATTTGAGAAACAAACAGTAGAATATTCAGTTAAAAAAATAAATTAAAAAAAAAGATTTTTCAACAAAAGATATGAAGTAAGTAGTTCAACTTTTAAGCAATAAGTTGAAGTTACAATCTAAGAAGATGGATTTAAAAAAATGTAAATTTGATATTACAAACACACAAAAATTTGTTTTAAATTAGAAACAATTAAATTTATTTAAAAAATACGAATTTTCAATGAAATATTTAAATTCTCAACTAAGAAAAATTAATTTTAAAACAAACAATTGAATATTCAGTTACAAAAATTAATCAACGAAAAATGTTTCACTAAAAGAAATAAATTTTCAACTAATTTTAGTTCAGTTTTTAACCAAATTGTTGATTTTCAGTTAAAAAATTCAGTTTTAAGCCAGAATATAAATTTTCAAAAAAAAAATGAATTTTCAACTGAGATTATGAATTTTTAACCAAAAAGATGAATTTTGAAGGAATTAGTTCAACTTTCAACCAAAAAGTTGAATTTACAATCTAAGAAGATGATACTTCAACAAAAAATGTAATATTTGATATTACAAACAAAAAAAGATTTTGTTTTAAATTAGAAACAGTTAAATTCATTCAAAAAATATGAATTTTCAATGAAATATTGAAATTCTCAACTAAGAAAAATTAATTTCAAAACATATAATTGAATATTCAGTTAAAAAACTAAATAAAAAATTTTTGTTACTAAAATAAATAAATTTTTAACTAAAAGTAAGATTATGAATCTCAAACCAAGAAACTGAATTTTAAAGAAAGTAGTTCAACTTTCAAAAAGTTGAATTTTCAAACTAAAAGTTTGAATTTTCAATGAAATACTTAAATTCTCAACTAAAACAAATTATTTTTCAACGAAACAATTCGATTTTTAACCAAATAGTTAAATTTTCAGTTAAAAAATTGAGTTTTAACCCAGAATATATTTTGAATTTTAAAGATTTACTCCAAATGAATTAATTTTTAACAAATAATTTAATAAGAAATATTTTAACCAAAAAATATTTTATTTTAAATTAGAAACAGTTGAATTTATCAAAAAAACTGAAATTTTCAATCAAATATTTGAATCCTCAGCTAAAAAAAAAACTAATTTTCCGCCAAATAGTTGCATTTTTATAAAAAAAAAACGTGATTTTCTAGCAAAATAATTAAAATTTGAATTAAAAAAGATACAGTTATAAACAAAAATTGAATAGTTAAATTTACAATTAAAAAAAAATAACCTAGAAAAAAACGATTTATCAAAAAAGTATTTGAATTTTTAAACCACGAAATACCAGAAATAATAATAATAATAATAATAATAATAATAATAAAATATATTCAATAAATAAAATAAAAAAAAAAAGGTGGAAGAGTCTACATCATCGACATTGCTTGTCCGCTTAACCGAAATTTGCAGTCAACCTATACAACCAAGATCCACAAGTATAGCGAGTTAAGGCATGAAGTGAAGACCATATGGAAGAATGTGAATCATGCATCCATTCATCCCATTGTGATTTCGGCTACAGGCAATGTGCATGCAAGATGCACTGAACATCTTGAACATTTAGGAGTCAGTAGGGTATTGGCAGCAGCTCAGAAGGCGGTTTTATTAAACACCTGTCGCAATGTAAGAAACTTTCTTGATCATCAGGAAGCGAGCGACTAAAAACCCGTGGAGTGGCAGATGGTAGCTCTAAGAAAGCATCCAGAGGTGACTGTTGTCACCTCCAAAGCTCGTGGCCGCTCGTAATGGTATAACTACAACATCATCGCAGGAGGTTTCAACCATCGTATTAAATTATTTGAATTAAGTTATAACATTCTAATCTCATCAGTCACTTGACTTAGTCCGTGGCTATGATGTATCACCGGGTTTACCCGAGTAAAAGTTTAATAAAAACACATAATAATAATAATTAGCCTCGGTGGCTCAGTTGGTTACACACTCGGACTTCACCTCAGAGGTCCGGGGTTCGAACCCTGAGCCGGTAACTCTAGAAATTTTTCAATGTACCTTTACCGAGGTTCTGGTGGTTCGGAACCTATATTAAGCTGTAGGTCCCCCCATCGTGTACTTGACTGCAACCCAGTCCGTCAATGATGGGGTAAAAACCAGGCTTTGTCCAATATGTCTGGGCAGACTGCTCTCATCATTACATTATAAAAATGCGTCCGTGACTGATGATATATACCGGGCAGCCCCGTGCAAAAACGATAATAATAGCTAAAAAATACCAAAAAGGACGAATTCTCAACAAAATTGTAATATTTTTAATCAAAATAATGAACTTTTAACAAAGCAGTTGAACTTTCAACAAAAATAGTTGTATTCTGAAACTTTAACCATAACAATTAATATTAAAGAAAGTAGTTAATCTTTCAACCAATAAGTTAAAGTTTTAACCCAAAAGAATTAATTTTTAAAAAATAATTTAATAACTAATATTTCAACCAAAAAATATTTAATTTTAAGTCAGAAACAGTTGAATTTATAAAAAAAAAAGTTGAAATTTTCAATCAAATATTTGAATCCTCAACTAAAAAAGGCTAAATTTCCGCCAAGCAGTTGCATTTTTATCCAAAAAAAAACGTAATTTTCTAACAAAAAATACATCTTCTCAATAAATCTCATGCATTTTTCAATTAAAAATTTAAATTTTCAGCCCAGAGGATTAATTTTCTACCAAAAAGTCAAAATTTTAACAAAATGCATGCATTTTCAACCAAATAATTAAAACTTTAATTAAAAAATATACATTCATAAACAAAAGTTAAATAGTTCAATTTACAATTTAAAACAAATTAACCTAGAAAAAAACGATTTATCAACGAAATAGTTGAACTTTTAAGATATAGAATGAATTTTTAACTGAAATTACGAATCTTTAACTAAAAAATTACTGCATTTTTGAGGCGAAAATACAAATTTTCAAACCCGAAATTGTGAATTTTCAACATAAAAGTTAATTTGAGACCGAAACAGATTAGTTTTTAATCATAAAGATGAAGTTTTAATCAGATATTTCCAGTTTTAAACAAGAAAGATGAAATTTCTAAAAAAAATGAATTTTCAAGTCAAAAAACGAATTTTCAAGAAAATAATTGAATTTTCAACAAAAAACAATGACTTAATGTATTCACGGCCCCTAAACAGAATTAGCATCCATTGACCTACAAAAAAACATTGAATTTTCTTCTTTTCAGGCATGAAATTGTGTAGATTCCCAGATCAGATCCGATTCAAGATATCTTACGAAAACCTAGTTTGTAGAAGTGGAGCCAGTTCTATCACAGCAATGCCACTTATCATCATACTGTCAATTCTATATGCATTTAGACACTATCATTAGTTTAATTTTAAGTCGATTAATCCTCATAAAAGTCGATTAGTCTCACACCCTATAAGCACAAAATTGCCTTCATTCAAATTTCGACTCTTTGCCACAGTTTCTACATTGTTTAGCTTTTTCCATTTTCTATTTCTATTTAATCAAGTAAAAGTATTAAAAGCTTTCTCATACTTAAGAATCATAATTTATTTTAAGCTATCCTTTTTCCATTCTGGACTATTCATTAAATCCAAAGTTATTTGGATTTTTGTAATCACTTGTGATAATTATTAATTGTAAGCTGCTGACATTTTGAAAATATTTTATAGATGTATATTTTTCCGGTCAAATTAAAAATCGAGTTTTTCATTTCAAAGTTGAAAGCTTCTGTCGAAAATGGAATAATGTACAACAAAATAGTTTAATTTTTCAACGAAAAAGATTAATTCTGATTGCGAAATTTAATAGAAAGAATTTTCAAATTAAAAATCTAGTTTTTTATTTAACCGATGTAATCTTCTGTCGAAAATGGAATAATGTTCGTGAAAATAGTTGAATTTTTAAACAAAAGAGATTAATTCTGATTGCGAAATTTAATAGTAAAAATTTTCAAATTAAAAATCGAGTTTTTAATTTAACCGATGAAAGTTTATGTCGAAATTGGAATAATGTTCAACAAAACGGTTGAATTTTTAAACGAAAGAGATTAATTCTGAATGCGGAATTTAATAGCAAAAATTTTGAAATTAAAAATCGAGTTTTTTATTTCACCAATGAAATCTTCTGTCGAAATTGGAATAATGTTAAAAAAAACAGTTGAATTTTTAAACGAAAGAGATTAATTCTGAATGCGGAATTTAATAGTAAAAATTTTCAAATTAAAAATCGAGTTTTTCATTTCAAAGATGAAAGCTTCTGTCGAAAATGGAATAATGTACAACAAAATAGTTGAATTTTTAAACGAAAGAGATTAATTCTGATTGCGAAATTTAATAGTAAAAATTTTCAAATTAAAAATCGAGTTTTTTATTTAACCGATGAAATCTTCTGTCGAAAATGGAATAATATTCAAGAAAATAGTTGAATTTTTAAACGAAAGAGATTAATTCTGATTGCGAAATTTAATAGTAAAAATTTTCAAATTAAAAATCGAGTTTCTAATTTAACCGATGAAAGTTTCTGTCGAAATTGGAATGTTTAACAAAATAGTTGAATTTTTAAACGAAAGAGATTAATTCTGAATGCGGAATTTAATAGTAAAAATTTTCAAATTATAAATCGAGTTTTTCATTTCAAAGATGAAAGCTTCTGTCGAAAATGGAATAATGTTCAACAAAATAGTTGAATTTTTAAACGAAAAAGATTAATTCTGATAACGGAATTTAATAGAAAAATTTTCAGATTAAAATGCGAACTTTTAATCTAAAAGATCGAACTAGCTGTTCGAAATAGACGAGTGTTCATCAATATAATTGATTTTGCTACCCAAAAAAGATGACTTTTTAGGAAAATTTAGATAAAATCATCAACAAAATAAAAAAATTAATCTGGGAAATTCCGGGTTTTCCTCTAAACTCTAGGGTACTTCTTGGTGTTCAAAAATCTGGGCTATAGTTCCCGGTTTTCCCAGTCAGTGACCACCCGACTTGAAGTTGTACATTTCTTTAATTTTTTGTGACTTACAATATGTGGTTGACTTTTTTTTTAAGCCAAATATTTAGTGATTGATGTTGATAATTCAACGATTTTTCGATCGCACCTGGTGTGATAATTCTGAAAAAAAGAACCTGAAAACAATGATGAGGAGAGTGGAGCTGAAAGGTAAACATAGAAACATAACCTACAATTTCTTGAAGTATTTGCAGATTAGCTTACTCTGGCATTAAATTGAACCAGCTATGGATAATAATTAAAGCACAAATATATAAAATCTACAAATGGATTTTAAGGTGAAACACTGGACAGTTAAAAACACACAAAATTGACCCATTTATCTGTCAGATTGTATCTGTCAAAAATTGCTTGCTTCAGGATCGAACAGTAAAATACCAACAATCTCAATAAATCTGCCTGAGTTAAAGCCGATATCAGGGTGTGTGCGTGCGATATACCTACTCTCTATTTCTCTCTGTTCGTAATTTAAGATTTATTGTAGTGCAAATTTAAAAATGATGTTGTAAAACTAAATTTAAAGATTGAATACAATTTAGATCATTTCAAAAAGTGAATAGATTTGAGTTAAATTCAAAATTGAAGTAAAATTTGGTAAAATTTAAATAAATTTCAGTTAAAATTGTAGATGTTGAATGATATTAAATGGTGTTAAACTTAAATACAATCTAGTTAAATAAAAATGAAACTGTCGTTGAATTTTATATTTGATTGAATTGAATACAGATATGTGGGTTGTTTCTTGGCTTCAACGATGGAGAGCATTGAATTAAGCTGGAGATATAAAAAAAAGTTCCCTTATTTTTATAGTATTTAGTTAAATTCAACAAAAAAACTCAGGAAAGTATTTAGGACTCATAGTTCTCAAGTTTTTGGTTTGAAACTTTTCAGATGTCGACAATCTCAAAATATAAAAGGAAGCGTTCAAACTTCAGCATAAATTTTTTGCATGGAAATACTTTATTATTCCACAATTTTATTTCAAATTAAAAGTATGTTAGCAATTAAATAATTATTCCATTCAAAATTATTCAGTTTCGAAAATTAGATTATAACTTCAAAGCCTTTAAAATTAAAAGATTTTAAATCCTTCAAAAGTTAGCGTGGCTACAACATTCAGGTAACCATACATACAGACATACAGACAGACACCGATGAAATTGTATGATTTTCGGGTTCTGTGAGTGTCGAAACGTGAAGATCCGTTAAAAACCAGAGATCGAAAATTTGGACGATTACATTACATTCTCAGGAATGAAAATGCAAAAAATTATTTGAAAACAGAATTTCGTCACTTATTTATTACATGAAAACAATTGTTCTTGTTTACAAGATGGAACAAGTAAGAAAAAAATCTTGATTGGAATATATTAATTTTTAAAGAACAAGAAGCTTTAAGCATTATAACGCTAGGCGTAAAGAATTAAAAAATATATTCCTTTTTAATTTAATAGACTCTATATTAAAATGGAAGTTTTAATATTGTCAGGGATACATATTTACTTTAACTTCAAGTACCTAGAAGACAGTTTTGACTTGTCATATATTCAATTGTAATTTTTACATTAAGTACAATTGTCTACTGTGTTATGAATTGCAATTAGAAGAAAGTTGTGAAAAATACAATAGAGCGGAATTAAACTTCGGGTTTCAATAAAGATCTTTGAAAAGGAGTATAAAATTTTGGAAAAAATAAATCTAACAAAAAAGTGCCAGATCATATATTTTTTGGTTCGATTCATAATTTTATTCAAATATGAGATTCCTTTCAAATTTCTTTTTAATTATGCAAGAAATAAACATTGTTAATATCTTTTTCAAATAAAAAGTCGGGTTTTTTGCATGATTGTTGTTCTTTTTCTTAAAAAACCTTTTTTTGTTAATGAGGTAATTAATTTATAATGCATAAGCCTTTAAATTTTTATACAAGAAACTAAAAGTTAATGAGATATTTAAATTATTAGAAAATAAATTCATTTACGAACAAATTTAAAAAACCAAAGTTTTTTATTAAAGGAAAGAACTTAAAATAATTATTTTAACAAAATCAACAATTTTGAATGGAATTAAATATGTAAACAGTTAAACAAGTAAAATGCAAACAAAAGCTTAGTCGACCAGCTGGAAAATATAGTTTTCTATACATGACCGGCGGAACAAATTTTAAAGTTTCAATTTATTTTTCTTATTGGTTTATATTATTTTTCATGATTGCGGTTTCAAAAATGCAATTAGCTTAGCTATTAAAACAACAAGAATACGAAAATTATGGCAATTCTATGTCAAGTTTTAATATTAAATGCTAATAAAAAAAATTGAGCAAACTTACATTTTTTCTTAAAGTTAGATTTCTGGAGCAGGGAAAATGACATTTTGTAAGATTAGGTTACTTCTTATTTCAATTTGAAAAAATGGTTCATATTTATAACATGGCCTTAGCTAAACTGTAGAAGCAAGCCGTAATTTCTTTTGACTTTCGAAAATGCTCCTTACACTTTACAGCTGTAAAAAACTCATTTACCACTAAATTCACAAATATTTTAAAAATGCAACATTTCAGAAGACATTTGTCTAGGTCTATAAGGAAATTTAGGAAAAAAATGTTTATAAGTTTTTATAAGGAAATTGCTATTCAGAATTTTTATTTCTGTAACCAGAAAAAATAGTAAGGACATTTTCAAACATAATTCTGGTGGATTTAACTTGACATTATTTTTGTTTATTTAAATTTAAATAAAACTTAACTGTATCTTAAGATTGCCTTTTCTATTAATTTCCAAACAAATTATAACTTAAATAAAAAAAAACTTTTTAATTGAAATTTGTTATTACTATTTTATACTAACCTCTTTGCTACATGTTGGGCTTAATCTTGATATCAAAAAGTCTTTAGAGTTTTCGAATTCCTTGAAGACCTTTTCTACTCAATTAAAATTATTTTTTCATTTACTTATAAAGTAAAATTAGATCATTACCATTTTGGATTTCAAGTGCACTATAATTTGGCGCGACCGAATATATGGTTGCCTGTCGCGCCTCTACAAATATGTGGAGGAACCAATCGGTACATATCGCGCCTCTACAAGTATATGGCCGAACTAATAGCAATATATATATGCAAGACCACAAACTTGCCTGCCGCGCTAACTACCGGTATGTGGTGCAACTAATCTCATGCCGTATCTAGGACCTAATATCTTTGTTGTTAGGCACACGACAAGTCGGGCTTTTACTCGAGAGCTCGAGATTTCGTAAAACATCCTCTACCACTTACCACTACATCTACGCGTCTCATCTATACCCCGCCCGTGAGCCGCATTAACGACCCATCTATCTCCGTGAGAATGAGTGGTAAGTTGAGAGGGAAGATTTCGTGAGTCTTCCCTCTCTCCTAAAAGTCGCTTCTATCGAGTCGACTTCGACCACTCGCCCTGAAAAATCTCACTTTACAGAGTAAACCCCCTTTCTTCAGCGCACGCCACATATTATAAACAATGAGATTGCCATAAGCGAATGGCATAAAGAAATATCGCTATTTGTGTAATTGTTGATTGATTGATTTACGGCTAGGTAAATTTCAATGTAGAAAACGTACTCTATAGATCATTGGTCTCGCGGTCACCACTATTTCGTACCTTTTTTTGGAATTTATGGACAAATTCAAAAGTTTCTTCTATTTCTGTTTCAATTAATAATTCTTGAAACTTTTTGTTATTTATTTCTACAATCATCTTTTTTTTTACACTTTTTTCCAAGTTATTAGTATCTTTGTACTGAGATGGAATAATGCAGAATGTCCATTAATACAAAAAAACTTCATTAATTTTCTATTAAATACGTTCATTTCAACTTTCTACCTTGAAAGAATTGGTTGTATTGTCAATAAAGAAGATTTCTTTTCAAGAAAGAAATTAGTTTAATTTTTCATGTACTTCAGGTAAGAACGTTCATATGAACGATATGAAAAAAATTTTAATTTTTTTTTGCTTAAATCAATTAGAAGTGCAAAAATAATATTCTGTCAGTGTCAATCTGTCCGGCGTCGTTGTTGTTGTGGTTTTGGTTGTCTGTATACCGGATAAATTTCGAAAGAATAGTCATATTAAATTATGGTTTGGCACACAGTTGGAGCGACCAAAAAGAAAGATTGAGTTCGCTAACCAGTCATTTCTGATAACAATTCAAAAAGTTAGAGCAACAATAACGACGACGACGCCGCACAGTAGAAAAAATGACTTTTTTGGTTCAAAATAACGTACAGCCCACAAATATTGACCGATTTGAACCAAAAAATGTTTGAATATTAAACAAGAAACCAAAAAGAAGTTTGTATAAACAAATTATTTGTTAAAAAAATGTTTTCTACGATTTTCCGTAATTATGTTTTTTTTCAAATTATATTTCAAGACATTTGAATGGAAACAATATTATATTGAAAAAAATGTTCTCTTACGATTTATGATAATTTTAGCAAAATTCAGAATTTGTTGATTGATCTTATGATTTTTTTTAAATAAATTTAATACACAAATGTATTATTTCGAGCCTTTGTCGGCAGAAAAATTCGTTTTTTTCAATGTCAGTGTTTTCATTTGGGAACTTCATGACAATTTCAGTAACATTCATAATTTGTTAATAAATTTTATGATTTCTTTAAACAAATTTAATGATTAATTGCATTATTTAGGCATTTATCTACAGAAAAATTCGTTTGTTAGCTATTTCAACTTTTTGAGTTATGAAGTTAATGGTAACTTCAACAAAATTAATAATTTTTTATTAATTTTATAATCTTTCTCAGCAAATTTAATAAACAAATGCATTAATTAGGCATTTATCGACGGAAAAATTCGTTTTTTCTATTTTAACTTTTTATATAAGGAACTTTATGATAATTGTACATTACACCGATGCTAATTGAACCATTGGCATTTTGCAATTCTTGAAAGAAAATATTCGACTGCCTTCACTGAGTAAAAAAATAATAACTGGTAGCAAATGCAATCATTGCGGCACTCAATGGGAAAAATGTAAAGTTTTCAAGTGACTAAAATGGTGTAAAATTGGTTAAAACAGTTTCTTAAAAAAGAAGAAAATTTTGTAACTAAAGAGGTGAAGTTATAACTGAAATAATGTAAGTTTCAGTTTAAAAAAAAAAATCATTTTTCGTTGAAGCAATTAATTTTTAACCGAAAAAACCAGTATTTTTATAAAGTAGTTAATCTTTTAATCCGAGACGTAAATTGTATACTAAAGAAATAATTTCCCACAAAATATTAACATTCATTTTACAAAAAGATGAATTTTCCAGAAAATACTAAATTTTTGGACAAAAAAGAATTATCAGCTGAATTAATAAATTGTTTACTTTAAGAAATTAATTGTTGACTTTCTCATCTACCTTTTCTTCAATTATCATTTTTTTCGTCCAATCAAGCAAAAAGTGACGTAGTTTTAAAGCCTGCTTTTAAATTGTGAATCTGTTTCATGCTCATTTACCATATAATTATTCAGGAAAAAATATATTTCTGTTCAGTCTTAAATGAAAAGTAATTACATTTCGAACCGAAGAGACGAAATTTGAACTGGCTAAATTTATGAATCGCTTAAAAATATAATTTGAAAAGAACAAAAAAAAATTTTCAATTAGAGATGAATTTTCAACAAAATATATAAATACATTAATTACAGATTATATCTAATATAAAAATTAAAAAGTAAAGTTCAAGTAAATCCTACAAACAATGGGAAAAAGCGTTACATAAGGG
>NC_046657.1:177469213-177470553 GCF_010883055.1 Belonocnema kinseyi | reverse complement strand
TCGGGAAATTGCGTTACGTAATTTATGGATGGCCCCTAACTATATAGCATGTGATGCAGTACCATCTAATGAAATTTACTTTCTGCTATATGTGCGCTACGAACAAAGAAACTCTTCTCCTCCTCGTTATAATGCAGCCTATGGATCCAGGGAACGGCTCAGATGTCGAATAACGTATCTATGATACGAGTAGGTGGTTCTGATCTGCGAGTCTCGCCGCTTTTGCACATTCACGAAGAAACTCGCATCTAGCAACGCCGAATTTCCCTGTGGACCATGATTCAACAAAGCATGTTCCCGCCAATTCGATGCTCAAATACGTTCGACGAGGATTGAACCGAATCCCCCCACCATACTCACTCTATTGGCGCGAATGGAGGGGGAAGCCAACTGCCAACGCCGCCTGAAATCGATCCAAGATGTCAAAAAGGTCGGGTTTCCTAGAGTGCCGCCTCTGATTGGTTGAATTTTTTTACTTGCGCTTGGCGGGACCATGCTTTGTTGGATCATGCTGTGGACTCTGGAGCACTCAGTGATCCCAGATCTGAAACGAGACGTGGTCCAATACTATGACACGTCTATGTCCGTGTGAATATGGTAGGAGATGATATAAATGCCTGGGTTGCGCACGCAACCCATTTCTCCTCTTCTGAATTTGAAAACTCGAAGGTGCACGATTGCCTGTCGGAACACTTCCGCGGTTCTATTTATATCTCTGTCTGCTTTAAAATAAAACTAAGAGATTGGGATTTTAATATTTTCAGATTTCGATGCTGGGCTGGCGATTCTCATGATTTGAATACTTCGCGTGCCTCTTTAATGCGTGTATTTTGAGGTTACGTTACTTCACGTATAAAATATAAATTATATAAATATTAATACTATTATATATATAAATATATGCATATATTATTAATGATATTATTATAATTATGTTATATTATAATAGTCTTATTTAAATCTTGATCCGCATTTGGAAGAAATTAAAGAAATTTGTGATTTTGGAATTCATCTCGTTTGGTTGAAAACTCAATTATTTGATTGAAAAATTAATTATTTTGTTCAAAATGTAACTATTTTGTACAAAAGTCCTCTTTTCTACCAAAAGTTCAACTACTTTGTTAAAATTTTTATTTCTTTTATTTGAAGGTTCATCTCTTTCGTTGAAAATACATTTTTTAAACTGACAATTAATCTATACCATTTTTGGTTAGAAAATCATGTATTTTGTTAACAAGTCGTCTTTCTTTGTAGAAATTAAATTGCTTTATGGAAAATTTATACTTTTTTATTAAAAATTACATTTTTCGGTTGAATTATCAACTGTTAATATTTTTTGG
>NC_046657.1:177467644-177469113 GCF_010883055.1 Belonocnema kinseyi | reverse complement strand
CTTTCAAAAAACTTATTTAATATTAAAGTCAAAAAGAGTATCATCTATAAAAAATCTGAATTTTTAACCATAAAATATGATTTTTCAACCAAAATTTTAATTTTCGACCGAATAGTTTAACTTTCACTTACAGTTGAAGTACTTAGCAACAAAGTTAATTTATTCTTATTAAGGATTCATAATTATAGTTGAAAATTCAACTATTTGCCTTCAAATTAAATTTTGTGTTGAAAATTTTACTTTTTTGTTAAAATTGCATCTTTGAGTGTTAAAGTCAACAATTTGATAGCAAGTTAAACTATTTGGTCGAAAATTAAAATTTTGGTTGAAAAGTCATATTTTTGTGTTAAAAATTCAGCTTTTTTGTAGATGATACTCTTTTTCACTTTGAAATTAAATAATTTTGTTGAAAGTTCATATATTTTGTTGGAAATTGACCTTGTTTGGTTGAAATATGAACTGTACTTCTTCTTGGGCTTAAAAGTCGATTATTTCACTATGAGTTGAATTACTTTGTAAAAAAAATACTGTTATTTTCAACAAGGGTTTATAATTATGGTTGAAAGATTAACTATTTGGTAGAAAGTTTAACTCTTTGATTGAAAACTCATATTTTTCGCTGAAAAAAATCAACTTTTTGTAGATAATTTGTTTTATTGACTTTAAAATTAAATAATTTCGTTGAAAATTCATGTATTTTGTTTGAATTTTGTCTTTTTTTGTAGATCATTAATTTTCTTGGTCGAAAATTCATGTTTTAGGTTGAGAATTTAACAACTTTATTGGAAATTTATTTTTTCGATTAAAAATTATTTTCTTTTCATCTGAAAATGTAACTATTCTAGGATTGATTAAAAATTAATCGTTTTTATCTGGAAATTGAACTATTCAATTTTTGATTGAAACTTCATCCTGTACATTGTATTAGTTAAAACACCAATTATTTGATAGAAAATTAATTTAATTTGTTAAAAAGTAAACTTTTGGGTTGAAAATTGATATATTTTTATCCTAAAATTAAAAAGACTGCAAAATAAAAAATTTCCTTAAAATCTTCCGGAATCTTTTTTTTTTTAATTTTTAAAATGTTTTCAAATACTCACTTAAAATTTGTTTGTCAAAATAAAAAATCATTTTCAATTTTCTTAGCAATGACAATAATTTTTGTTATTCTTTTTAAATACTGTACAATTCTCAAAAAGCTTTTTTTTTTAAAGCTGCAAGAGTCTAAATCGTGTTTCAAATTATTTGAAGTAATTTCAAGATTTAAATTTATTCTGAATCTTTTTTTAAATTAAAATTGTAGTGTTTAAACTTAAAATTTAGCTCATTACAAATTTAACAATTCAAGGCTATCTATTTCGAAACATTCTGTTCAAATTTGTGTAGTTTTTAACAGTTGTTTGTAATGGATTGTTTTAAATGAACGGTCAAATATTGCTGATAATTAACGAAATTTTCTTCTTTAA
>NC_046657.1:177463298-177467544 GCF_010883055.1 Belonocnema kinseyi | reverse complement strand
TTTTCAACGAAAGAGATGAACCTTCAAATAAAAGAAATAAACATTTTCACAAAGTAGTTGAACTTCGGATAGAAAAGAGGACTTTTTTTTACAAAATATTTATGTTTTCAACAAAATAATATAATTTATATTTACGTATATATAATTTAAACATAATTTATATTTTATACGTGAAATAACGTAACCTCAAAATATGCGCATATAAAGAGGCGCGAAGTATTCAAATCATGAGAATTGCCAGCGTCGAAATCTGAAAATATTAAAATCCCAATCTCTTCATTTTATTTCAAAGCAGATAGAGATATAAATAGAACCGCCGAAGTGTTCCGACCGGCAATCGTGCACCTTCGAGTTTTCAAATTCAGAAGAGGAGAAATGGGTTGCGCGTGCAACCCAGGCATTTATATCGTCTCCTACCATCTTCACACGGACATAGACGTGTCATAGTATTGGACCACGTCTCGTTTCAGATCTGGGATCACTGGGAGCACTCAGTCTCAGCTCTCGCGAAACTCGCAGCGCATCCTCGCTCGTAACGCTGAGAAAATATGAACAAGAAAAGAGCTAGCGAGGAGCGGATTGTTCGCTCTTCACGCATGTCGCTCTCAGTCCTTGGAAAATTCGATTCTTTTTTCATTTTTCGGGAATAAACAAGGGTTCAAATAAGTTACGTTTATTTAAACAATTGACAATTGTTTAAAAAGTCATGGCAAAAATTCAAATTTTCCATTAGTAATTAGTTTTATAAAAATGATGACAGAAATTGCTGAAAATAAAAGTTATTAGTATGATTTTGTTTCGCCGACACTCTTCTTCAATCCTTAAAGAACTTGGCACGTTTCGATGAAACCCTCGAGCAAGAGTTCAATTTTTCTAACATCCAAAATTTTCCCATGTTAATCAAATGGGATGTTGAAGTGCCTAGAGACGTGCATTATCATTTGAATTTCGAAAAGAAAATGGATTTATTTCCTCCGGAAATAGATACTTTGGGGGGGGGGGGGGCACTTGCCCTCAAGAGGAAAAAATTTTTCCATGCATTTTTGGGCCGTCCTACTGTACATGTCCGCTAAGGGTGCTACATTTTTCCTCAACACAGACAAATGTGTTGTCAATGATGAAACATGTAAAGTTGCTCGGTGGGTGTACGCGTCTGATCGTTGACGATAGACTTGTTTATGTTGAGTTTAAATGTGATGCCCTCAGCAGACGTGTCTGATACTTCGTACACAAAGCCATCGAGGCTTAATAACAATCATATGCAGATGGCCTGGTCATGAGACGTCGAGACTGGTAGTAATATCTTGTTAAATTGTCATAAACATGTATTTAAAGTTTTATACAATTACCGCTGTGGAAATTTCAACTACTTGTAAATGAAAAGTTATAAGTCACGGTTAGTGAGTATCAAAGCAAAACTATACTTTCTCAGGATCAGCCGGTAACGTTGTACACGAAAATACGAAACCTGGCGGCCACTAGGCGAGGCTCTAGCGGTTTCGTATTTTCGTGTACAACGTTACCGGCTGATGCCGTTGGAATTGATTGTTAAAAAATATTTTTTTACATCTTTTATTATTAAGCTGTGTACTTAAACGTAGTTTTCTTTCGGCTCTTGCATTTCTCAAAGTTTGAGACCGATATTTTATGTATAAAAAAAGTTCGAACGTTCAAAAAATGTTGAGGTTCAGAAAAAAGATGAAATAACTTTCAGTGAAGTTTCTACCAAAATGCAGTACATAAACGTACTTTATTGCACTCTAATACATTTCCCAAAGTTACAGCTCGATATTTTATTTACAAAAAAAGTTCTCAGGTTCAAAAAAACATTCAGTGAACTGAAAAACTGTGGTCGGTAATATAGGTATTTAGCTGTGTCACATGCCCTTAAGAAAAAATTTTTATTGTGTTTTCTGGTGTTGATTCTAAATGTTTACCGAAATTTGCTCAGTTCAGCGCAACGCAGTCGACAAGTTCAGAATTATTTTCCTAACCTCAGTGAAACTTTCGCCGAAATATGTTTAATCATTAACTTTTGCAGGTCTTACCCGCAGCGAACTTGTGCTTTTTCTCTGATTGTTTTATATCTTGTCTCGCGATTTATAGCTGGAACTCACTCATTCTCTGCCTTTTCTCATTGCTGCTAAGGATGCCTTAGCAGACGATAGCAACAAAATTTAACTTTATTTTTTTATGTGATATTATTGCATTATAATATCGTACAAAGCTCCGGGACCTGATTGTATGTTAGCATATTGCGCTTTGTTGCAATATAGAGGTTTTGCGATATCATTGTGCGATATCTTTTTCTCCGTGGAAAATGTCCATTAATTTACGCAAGGAAAAATAGAATGAATGTTAGAGAAATAATATAACATATATGCACGACTTTAGAGCATGTTTTAATTTTGATTTCTGCAATTCGAGCGAAATAAAGTTGTAATAAATATATGTGCAAGTATATAATTTATTAAGTGCGAAACCTGCTAAACCTGAACTACTTTTATCGACTTACAGTAGATTATGATGAAGGTTTAATGCTAACTTCGACAGATTTAAGAAGTCAACATATTTCAGAAAATGTTTGAAAAATCTGAAAAAGCTGACATTCTAATAGTTCCAAACGTTGATTGAAAAAAATGCTTTGTTTTTTATTATAACTATCAAAGAAAATGTTGAATTTTTTATAGTACCTTTCAAAACATTTTTTTCGTCTCTAGATGCAAAATCTACAATCATGCTATACTGTGCAGATTTCTTTTTAATAACGTGAAATTTGGAAGACAATTTACTACATCAACGCTAACAATTCTATACGGATATTTCTTGGAAAAAACTATTTCCCGTTGTTCTTACATCTCTGGAATTTTTAAAAATTCTGAAATCGTTATGTACTTTTAAAATTTGATAGAAACTATCTTTTTATATCATTATAATCGATTATGATAACATATATTACTTACATGTAATCACCGTTCTTTCAGACAGTATCTGTAACATATAATATATAAAGTATTGTAATTTAACATGCAACATATATTTAAAAATATGCCTATGGCTAATATTGAAAAAAAATTTACCATTCCCATTACATTTAAAATATGTGAAACTATAGAGAGGAATACGTAAAAAATCTCAAAATTGAGTACCTTCTAATAAAAAAAAGATAGGCCTAAATATAATATTTAAAATTTGTATCTGTATGGATTGAGGAATTAGGTCACCATATGTACTCAATATGTACAATACTTACATATGAACCATACTATGTAAGAGCTTTCAAATGTATAAAGTGATCTAAGAATTATTACTAATAATAATAATCGAAAAGTGTTCGCAGCTACTACACGGAAAAAATTTGTACTTGAGGAATTACAGAATTATTCTATTATTGCATATTCTGTGATAAATTTTATCCTGCGAAAAAGGTGGTTAATTTACAACACATCGCATCTTTAAGATTAAGCAAACTTTGAAAATAATTCGCACAAGATTTAATTACTATAAAGATTAATAATGTGAAACAATTCAGGGGTGTATACCTTCTTCGATGCTCTTTTTTTCTGAAAAATAAATAACATATATTCGACTTAATTTTAGATTTGACTTCAATTAAGGAAGAAACTGAATTGAAGTGTGCAAACTATCTAGAATAAAGCACTAACTTATCTTAAATCAGAATTTAGCATTCTCTACTGAAATAAAGGAATATACCTTCCTGAATTTCAGGTTCGCACTACCTTGCATGACGTTACAGAACGCTTGCGCTACTATACAGCTCGTGACCATTTATTCTAGTCGCGCCCTACTCCAATACTCCATGCCGCGTTATGACCAGTGTCGGCTATGATACTATGTTTCCATAATTCGTAGAGTTTTTGTTTCACGGATTTAAAAAAGTCTTGAAGAAAAATCAGTTCCAGTTGTCACCCAATATTTAAATGATTAAACCCATCAAAATAATTTAATTATTACGAAACTTATTACTTCGCGACGTGAGTGTCCTTTCAATACATTACGGAACGTAATTTTCCTCAGATTTTGGACCTCACCTGCCCCTTTTATACTGTTTATTTTGTTTTTTTTCTATTATTCCTGTATTTCCTTGCAAGTTAGAACCCAACTTGTACATTCTTCAAAACGAATATATATATATATATATTCCACTAGAATCAAACCGAAGGGCCTATGACAAAGCCACCGAACGCGTCCTCGGGTTGCGGATAGAGGGTCCCTGTACCAAGGG
>NC_046657.1:177460758-177463198 GCF_010883055.1 Belonocnema kinseyi | reverse complement strand
GCCTTGGAGGAGATTATGTTGAGAAATAAAAAAAAAAAATTCTTAAAAACGTTGTTTTTCTTGGTCAGGCCGGAAACTTATCAATCCACCCTCGTATATTCAGCCTACTTTATATATCAGTAGGAACGAAGCAAGGACGGACGGAGGAAATACACGAGAGACACATTCTTAACATATTGTACGCACACAAACATAAATATGTTCTATAGTCGAACAGTTTATGCAGATAGAAAAATAAAGTTGCAACTGAATGCTGATAGTATTCCATTGATGTTTATGAAGTGTTTGCAATTCAAGTATTTCTTGGACCGAACAGTGCTGAAGAATATTTAGCACACTTTTATAGACGAAATCAATGAATGTCAGCGAGACGGTATCAGCATTGGAGGAGTTCAGATGGACGTGGAGTTGACGTGTTTCATATGTGATACACCAGCAAGGGCTTTTCTAATAAACACGCTGGGTTATTGTGGT
Organism: Belonocnema kinseyi; assembly: GCF_010883055.1. Classification (NCBI taxonomy): domain Eukaryota; kingdom Metazoa; phylum Arthropoda; class Insecta; order Hymenoptera; family Cynipidae; genus Belonocnema; species Belonocnema kinseyi. The sequence goes on along the minus strand of NC_046657.1, from coordinate 177,462,724 downwards.
GATGAGACATGCAAAAGATGTGAAACCGTAGGCTAAGTGTGGAACGTAGGACTTTTTTCCATTCACAGAAGCTCCAGAAAGAACGGATGCTTCTTTCAGATGTCGTCGACAGCCAAGATACCACAACGGCCCTTCCCCTTTATTGCGAATAAAGCTTCCTATACATATGATATTATCGTTTGTCCTTGATTTTATGCACCATTTCTGTATTGGAATTGTAAAGAAGTTATTACAAAATTTACTAAATGGAAATTTAAATGTAAGGCTCGATGTAAGAAGTAGACTAGAACTTGGTAGACGACTAGAATCAATCAAAAAACAGATACCAGTTGAATTTAAGCGAAAAACAAGATCAACTTCATCGATTGCAAAATGGAAAGCAACTGAATTAAGATTCTTCTTGCTTCATTGCGGGCCAATTGATCTAAAAAATCTGGTGAAAGGCGAGATTTACAATCACTTCTTGCTTTTACATGTGGCTTCTAGAATTTTATGTTCCAAAGAATTAAGTCGTTTGTATCATGCCCACGCCAAACTGTATTTGCGTAGCTTTTTCATTGCATTAGGAAACTATTACGGACCTGCATCACAGATTTTAAATGCTCACCACCTAATACGCGCTGCTGACGATGTGGTATCTATGGGTTGCAACTTGAGTTTCGTGAATGCTTTTAAGTTTGAAAGCTTTTTAAGGCAGATTAAAAGGAAGCTTCGTACATCAAATCGACCACTAGCACAAGTTTGTCGGCGAATATACGAAAAAAGACTTTAACAGCAAAAAAAAGTTACTCTACCATGTAAAATCGAAGTTTTGAAAATTGATAATGCAAGCGCTGACATTATCAAATTCAGATACAAGGAAGTAATTATATCTAACGCTTCTCCTGATAACATGGTTCTTCTAAGGGATGGCACCATTGCTAGTGTCAGAAGAATTTTTTTTGATGATGCAATTCTCAAACTCGAATGTCAGGTTTAGAAGAAGAAGAAACCATTGTATCACTATCCTTGTAGTTCTGAGAAATTCAATATTTGGAACTTATACAATGAGTTTTCAAGAACTATTAAAACTTTCCCGGCAAAATTTATTTGTAATAAATTAGTTAGGCTACAATTATCTTTCTCGGAATATGGTTCCGAGAAACTTTATGTTATTTCTTATCTTCATTAAACGCATTTATTAATAGATCTCTATTAATTTTATCTTAAAAATAGGGCAAATGCAAAAACTTAGATACAATAATGCAAATTATAATGCGTAATAAGTTATTCTGTCGCATTAATCTCTTAGTGAAGACATTTAATCTAAGTTCACTTTTGTAATAAAAACTGCAAAACCTATTTTTAGAATTAAAATTATATTGAAGAAATATTTTTCAATGTTATTTTTCCCCTTTTCTTCATTGAATGTGCCCTGATTATAAAAAAATTTAAGAGAGAATAGTTTGTATAATAATTATTTACAGGTTAACAGTTATTATATTATTGCTCATTTGAATCTCAACATATTGAAATATTATTAAGCTTCTTTTCTACAGGCGAAGTAAAATCAATTATTTTAATGCCTAATTATATATTTTTGTGGAACATAATATTTTTTATTCTTTCTAAATTGAAACTAGAAATTTTTTATTTTCCACATTTTAAATATCTTAAATTTTCTGTCAGAAAGGATCCTCTTTCGCTCCACTGGGATGATAATATAGTCTTGATCAAAGAATATCTTCATTGAGCTATAATTTGTCATTTTATTCTGATTCTCAAGATGAACATTTAGTATTTCTACCGTTTTTATGAAGTTTAAACGTTCGCGCTTTATCACGTGATCATTGTGACGCCATCATTTATCCAGGAATTGATGCATGTGTGACGTCCAACTCGGATGTCGACAATTTATAATTTAGTTTTGATAGTCGATAAGGAAGAATTTAACGTTATCTATGTCGCGGTAAATTTTAAAATGTTG
>NC_046657.1:177458360-177460658 GCF_010883055.1 Belonocnema kinseyi | reverse complement strand
AAAGCGTGAGAAACTCTTATGATCAGAAATTCTTGAATTTGACAAGCCTTAGTAGGAACGGCTGGGAGGTCCCTTTTTATTCGATTTTGGAAGACAGGAAATTACTCTGGGACTCAGAAAGGGGAAGGCGCACTGCGGCTTGTGATAGGATAATAATCTTTCACGATAGCATTCACATTCGCATTGTATAACGACATATTTATAATGTCATTTAGCTCGGAACTTTTAATTATAATTATAATATTTATACCCAGATTTCGATAAGATGTAGACTAGTTAAGAGTTTATTCATATTTGATTTTCTGCCCATGAAAATAATGTAGACAATTTCATTGGTACTTCTTGGGCATTATTATTATTATTATTATTATTATTATTATTATTATTATTATTATTATTATTATATTGTTTCAGCCAGATAACCTTTATAGATCAAATTTAAAATCACCGTAAAAATAAGCGGCTAGATATTTGCGAAGGATTAAGAGTTTAGGCTAGAATCACTTAAAATTGTAAAGTCATTATTTTATTTCTTTTATTTTGTAACAAAAGGCATCGATTCACTTTGAATTAATTAATTTGCATTCAAATTCCAATTTCTAAATCCTGCAGCTAAAGAAATAAGTTTAATGAGCACCCAATTACTTTTAGTTGGATTAGCTAGATCTTCAATATTAAAGTGTAGAAAATAATTTAGAAAAGACGAGTAGCTAAATTGTAAGTATCAGGAGTTTAGGGAAAATTAGAAGTAAGCTAAAGCGAACAAAAGCACGAAACGGAGAAGAGGCCCAACCCCAATGCCCAACCTCCTTTTTCATGGAGGGGCGAGGATCCGCAGCAGCCCCTGCGTGGGCGAGAACCAGCACTCGATCTTCGATCTCTTAACCGTACGGTCGTTTTTCTCATTTTTGTCGAAACGTCGGGTCTCTGAATAAAAATTACAATTTTTATTTCGCATAATTAAAATTTAGTCTTTTCATTTAATATTAATCCTAAAGTTAACATATAGAATCTTTTACAAGACTTTCAGCACAACGCGAGGCGAACTCTAGTTTCTTGCAGCAAGGACTCCGATTCCTTTCGGCGGCGAAGTCCGACGGACATCGTTGAGGAGAACTTCATTCTTGAATTTCGCGCGCGAATAAATCCCCGGGCATTACATTAGTGAATGCATACGCCATCTAGCGGCTTTAAGCATACATGCTCAAGTCAAATAGGGACTTACGTTACCGGTAATATTTAAAAATTCTAAAAGCGCTAAATTGAAATTAAAACTTGAGGATCAGAACTGATAAGAAAATAAAAACCGAATATTCAAATCAAGCCGATCTCGTAGGACTGGAAATGAAACCCGAAACCCCAAAAATACAAAATCTAAAAATAGAAAATGCATTAAAATCAAATTCCCACGAAATAAATTTCCAGATGTGTGAAAACTATGAAGCCAAATTCCCAAAGTGGTAAATTGCCTCTTTCCTTTCCTTTTTTTTTTATCACTTTAAGTAAACACTTAAAGAAATCTAAATCATAGGACTTCTGGAGATATTAAGATACAAGCACGTAAAGTTGAAAAGACCATTTTCCTGCTGTTTTTCCTTTGTATTTATTTCTAGGGGAACAACTTATGTTCTAAGACAGCAACGAACTCGAATAGTGAACAATATAGAAAAGGAATTAACAACATTTTAAAATTTACCGCGACATAGATAACGTTAAATTCTTCCTTATCGACTATCAAAACTAAATTATAAATTGTCGACATCCGAGTTGGACGTCACACTGCGTAGCCGGAAAGAGGAGAGAGGAAAAAGGAACGAATCACGAAACGGAAAAAGTCAAACCGGCGCTTGCGCAGTTCCGATTTCCGAAATAACATGTGTGACGTAGGGCTAAAGCCTACTTCGTAAATGCATACGCCATCTAGCGGCCTTCAGCATACATGCTCAAGTCAAATAGGGACTTACGTTACCGGTAATATTTAAAAATTCTAAAAGCGCTAAATTGAAATTAAAACTTGAGGATCAGAACTGATAAGAAAATAAAAACCGAATATTCAAATCAAGCCGATCCCGTAGGACTGGAAATGAAACCCGAAACCCCAAAAATACAAAATAACGGTACGAAAACAGTAAAATGAAAACACAATGAATAAATTAAATAAATAAAACGTAAATTAAAAAAAAAGCAAAAGAGGACCCCATAATCATAAATATTTATGTTCGCAAGGACACTTTATGCCTAAATAAAAGAAAAACCTTTTACCAAAAATAGAAAATGCATTAAAATCAAATTCCCACG
>NC_046657.1:177436925-177458260 GCF_010883055.1 Belonocnema kinseyi | reverse complement strand
AACATAATCGTTGAGTAGAATATTATTCTAATTAATGTGAATTAGTGCGCGTAGCGCTGGTATACTACGATGAATACAGGTACTAAACCGGATTCATCACACTAAGTAGGCTTTAGCCCTACGTCACAGCAACTAATACTAGGAAAGAGTTTTCTGCTATTACACCAGCAAGACGTCCATGTTCAATTTCCACGCTGGCATCAACTCCTTAAATTTCCGGAAATATTTTTCATTTGATTCGGAACTTGAGTTTTGCTCGCTCTATCTATTGTTTTATTTCATTGGAGCACCGAACTTAGGTAAGTGAAACTTTCAGTCGTATCTCCAATTTATAAATGATCAAAAATTGTGCATGTAGCACGTGTCCTTTTCAGGTTTGATCTTGTTTATCACACGTTCTGTGACGCATGTTTCTTAGGTTTCTTATTTTTCCAATAGTATTACAATTTTTAGATGCATTTGCTTTAATATAATGACAATATGTGCACATAACTGCACATAAAAAATATATGTTTATTTAGGAATTTTGTACATTAATGTGGTTTATTAATTTGTTGGTTAACTTTTTTCTTTACAATCTTTGACAAATATGCCAAATAAAATCCTATTAGTATAGTTTTATTATTGATCCGTTTGCTAAATGAATCTTTTAATTCATTACCTGCGAAATATCTTCAATGTGTAAAAATATAATTCGTCAGTTCATTTCATAATCATTAATATTTATATGTTCAAAATATACTATATAAAAAATGCGCAGGAGCTGGCTAACCGGCACCGGCTTTTATTTCTTTCTAATAATCTCAATCAATTTTTATAACTAAATTTGCAAAATAATATCCGAAAATTATATGAGTTATGCACTTTTAAAAATTTTTTTAACGACACAACTATTTTTCTAACTGCTTAAAAAAATGACAACAATGTTTAAATTAGATATTTAAACTTCTTCGACGATTTTCTAAAACTACAACCGCTAACTCATAAATCGAAATTTTCAAAGATTTAAACGGTCTTCAAGAGTTTTTAAAGGATTTTAACTGATTAAAATACTCAAAAGGATTTCTTTGGAATATTTTACACGATTTTAAAGGATTTTCAGGGATTTTAAGACATTTAAAGAAGTGACATCTGACTTCAGAGGATTTATAATTTGTAAACATTTATAAAGTTATATTTAGTTATTAGAAATTTCAATATAATTCATGGTATTTCAAATATTTCGATACACTTGTAGGGGTTTTCCAGACACACGCGATTTTATAGGATCTCTGATGAGAGAGATTTTTAATATTTTAATTGTTTTGTAAAAATGTAACATCTTTTTTAGAATTCACAAAAATTCCACGAAATGTGTAGAGATTTTAAGAGGTTTCAGCGGATTACAAAAATTTAAACATGTTTAAAGTACTCTTAAAAGGTAATAAAAACCTTAAAAGGTTTTTTGGAAATTCAAAATATTTCTAGGAATTATACAAGATTGAAGGAATACAAAAAATTTCCAAACATTCGAACGGATTTCAAATAATTTCGTGGTGTTTTACCAGATTTAGGGCCTTATCAGATTTAATGATATTTCAGAGAATTTTAAAGTTTCACACATGTTCTAGGAATTTTAATAGATAATAAAAATTTAAACGTATACGGTATTTTAAAAAAATTATAAAGGGTTTAAAAGATTGAAAGAATTAAAAAAATTACGAAGAATTTTATCGGATTTGAAATAATTTCGAAGGATTATATACAATTTCATCATGAGTTTCAAAATTTCTGAGAAATTGTTCTTCATGATTTTAGAAGATGCAAAAGATTTTAAAGATTCTACGGAATTTGGCGGTATGGATACAATTCGAAGGTATTTTTAATGATTGTACAATATTTGTGAGATTCATAAGATTTAAAAAGAAATGAAAAGATTCCATAAGATTATAAGGAATTTCTAGAGATTTCAAGGAATTGAAAAAATTGAATTCTAGGGATTTATCATGCGCTTTTTTAGGGTCTTTAAAAAGATTCTGGCGGATTTCACGCTATTTTATGGGAAATGTATATTGTATACCAGATTGTAAAAATAAATAACTCGATTAAATATTTAAACAAGTGCATTACAGTATTTTGCTACTATTTTTCCAAATTTATCTTACTATTGCCACAAGTTTGGATTATTTCAATGAGTGTAAGATCTGGTAACATGCCACCAAAGTCTGCTAAGAATGTCGAAGTCGTGAAGGCCTTTCAACTAATTCAGTTTATAAACGAAGATTATGGATGTGAAGGGTAAGATGAGCAAGAACTCATGGAAATTGATTTCGTAACAAAAAGTTGGATTTTTTACGTTGAAAACTCATGTCAACTTATGAAAAAATATCTGTCACCGCCATATGAAGATGAAGAATGCTGGGCTTTATTTAATAGTATTGTGAAATCTGAATTACCAGCTTCAGAGGATTGGCCGATCTATCCTGTAATTTTAAAAGGACACGCTGGTAAAAATAAAATTTCATTTTGTATAAAAGTACAATCTTATTAAAAAGTATCTATAATATGTCACTATTTGTTTACAACTATTAAAATAAATCATATATGAACAACTGTTTTAGCAGCTCATCAGCAAGCTGTCAAAAGGCTTAAATTGTTAGAGAAAGAACACTATGCGTATATTGATAATGGCGGGGAAGTCAAATCTAAAGAAATTACGCGAGTAATTCATTCAAAACAGTACGCCGTTTCTGAAGCAACAACATCTAATTTAAAAGTTCCCAGTTTGGATGAACCGATCCCAATAAAACAATCTGCGTTCAACGAAAACCGGAGCGATGTCGATAACAACGACTCCGAAAACTCTTTCGAAGACATCCTAAACTATAATGCGTTAAAGTATCGCAAATTTCTTGATACTAATGGCAAATTTAATGGAAAAGCGATATTTGACACCAAAGAATTAAAAAAACAGTCATTTTCTGAAAATTCAGCAAAACCTGGTAAGACTAATTTTAATTTTAAAAGTCTTATTTATTTTAACTTTCCTTCCTTTCTTAAGGCATTCTTTCTCATGAATTTATTTATAGTTGCAATATATATGTTGACTGCTGACTTACAGAAGAATTTGGGATGAAAAAACAATTTGCGTTCAACGAAGACAGGAACAATGCCGTTAATAATGAATGGAAAGACTCCTTCGAGGACATCCTCATAGACAATGCATCGAAGTATCGCAAATTTATGGATACTAATGGCAAATTTAATCGAAATCCGATACCTGACACCAAACAAGTGAAAAAACAGACATCTGCCGGAAATTCAGCAAAAGCTGGTGAGACTAATTTTAATTTTTTCAATCTTATTTATTTTAATTTCTCTTACTTTCATAAGGAATTCTTTCTCGTGCATTTATTTATAATTCCATTACATACGTCGACTGCCGGTGTCCAGAAGAATTGGGGATGACATTTTTATCTGGTTTAATGTCTTTTTTTTTAAGTTCGATTTCCATTCAAACCTGCAAGACCCGAGTTATAGGGTTTGAACGTGTTTATGAAGATTAAAGTTCCCAGTGGATTTTAAAGGGTTGAGAAAATTCATGGCGAATCAAAAAAAAATGTTTACTTTACGAAAAAGATGAATTTTCAATCAACAAAATATATAAAATTTTAACAAATAGTTGAATTTTTAACAAATTACATATGTTTAATGTAAAAAATTTAATTTAAAAAAAGAAACTGTGAAGATAAATTTTCATTTAATACTATAAATTTTTAATATAAACACGAATTCATCACACAAAAGTTTAATACTCGTAAATTTGTACTTTTCATATTCAAGCCCAGAATATGAATTTTCTACAAAAAGTTGATTTTCATCAAGCAAGTTGAATGTTTAGAAAAATAGTTTTAAAAAATTAGTTTTTAACCAAAAAAAATATTTTTAACAAAAGTTATGAATATTCTACCAAAAAATTAACTTTTAAGAAAGAATTTCAACTTTCAACAAAGTAGTCGGATTTTCAACCTGAAAAAATGAATTTTTAACGCAAAACGTAATAGATGATCTTTGAATAAAGAATATCTTAATTTTAAATAAAAAACATTTCGATTCAACCAACAAAAGCAATCTTTTAACAAAATACTTGTAATCAATAATAAAATAAAAATAATTAAATAAAAAATCATTTATAGTAATTAAACGATGAATGAATAATTATTATAAATACAAATCACAAGAAATTATCTGCTTCTAATTAAAGGAAAATTGCTTATTTTTTATGAAATGGCTACACTGAAAAAAAATTGTTCTTGAATCAAAAAAATGTTACTTGATTCAAGTCAATCGCAGTTGCGAATGGGGACGATAGAATATGAGTTTTTTCCAAATAAATATAGAGATGTATTCAAGTGCAGAACATAGTTAACTTCCAAGAAATCATTTCTGGTACACTGCAAGAATATATTTTCTTAATATAAGAATATGAAGGATGGGATCAATCTAAACTAGTGTCCTAACCGTGCGCTCTACCGACTTCGCTATCAAAGCACTTGGATCTCTGACAAAATCTCGAGTAAGAATTTCAAGGCAGTGCCGTACGAAGTCATATGGTGAGCCTCAACCATCTTCAAACTGAACGTTGTGGAACTCAATGTTTCTTTTAAGAAAACATCTGTCTGATGATGATTGAAAATTTTCGAGAGACTTTAATATACCATTTTTTATTCATAAAAATTTAAGAATTGAATTTTACTTATTTCAAAAAAGGCTCTATACTTTTGTTTTCTTAACATATTTAAAAATGTTATGAAATATCTAAAAATAATCAACAATAAACAAAAATTCTCCATAAAATGCGCAGTTTTCAATTTATTCAACTTTTTGTATTGTATATAATACTCTCTTACTCAATTTTTAATGAAAAATAAAATTTCGTGTTGCGTATAAAAATTCTTTAATAACATCAATGACAACAAAGAATGTTCTGCTATACGAAAATTCACAAAAACCACAAAGTTTTTAATTTATCGAATGCTTTGATCATGCATTGTTTACTAAGATTTGAATATGGAATTTCTTTCCTAAAAAAACAATTTAAAATATGCAAAAAATAATTTAACTTTACTTATTTTACAAAGGGCTCAATACTTTTTTCTTAAAATTGTAATCCGCTTAAAAACGATTAAAAACTTATAAAAAATTAATAACTTTAGACTCGAAAAACGCTTTAATAACCTTAGTGACAAATAAATATTTTCTGATTTTTAAAAACCTGTGTAAAACGCACAGTTTTTGATTTATTTAATTCTTCTATAGTACTTTTTAATTCAGTTTTTAATTTAAAATAACAACTCCAAACAAAAATAATTTAAAATATGTAAAAAAGAATTGATCGCTAGTTTAAATATTACCCATTTAAAAAAGTGCTCGATATTTTATTTTTATTTCAAGTAAGTAAAATACATCGAAATCAGAAGAAACAAGAATTCCGTAAAGAAACGTTTGGTTCAAGAACTTGCAGGTTAAAAGTGATATGGTCTCACGGTGGTCGTATCGAAAATATTTATTTGCTTCCTCTTTGCATTCTCAATTATATTATTTGAAAAAATTCTAATTGTCAATTTTTTAATGTTTCACGGTTAAAAAATTCGAAATGATTTAATTTGAAGTATATTAATACATACAAAATATCAGCGAAAAAAATTATAGATGCAGTACATTTATAACCTTTTAATTTGATTTGTGTATCAGCGTAAAGTTTGTAGTTTATCAAAGTTGCAAATTCCTATCTACATTTGCATAAATAAAATTGATTATGTGCACCAATGTTTTGATTTTTTAAAATATTATCTAATTTCAAAATAATTTTTAGCGGCGAAGAGAACCAACTTCATATCATCTCAACTTAATAAGATACTTTTGCAGTAAGAAGTAAATTAATTTAGACCAATATATTAATTTTAATAAAATGTGTGCGATGTCTATTGTATCAAGTCTACAGTTTTTATATTAAAAAGACTGATGTGATTCTATTTTGATGACATAGGTATCTTCAAAGTAAGTCTGACATTCGTTTTAAATAAATAATTATTTGAAGGAAAATATTGAAGCATTATTTTAAGAGAAATTATTTCTTCACTGAATACATTTATTTTCTCGTCTCAAGAACATGAACATTGTTTCAAATAGTTGTCCTGATTCTATTATTTTCTTGATTCAAGAAAATCGGTCCCTTTTAAAAAGAAAATACTTGCTTTTTCACGTAAAATCAGCCAAGTAAATTAGCCTGCTTAATTCAATGCAATTTTTTCAGTGTAAATTATTTATCTATCAATTAACATGAATCATTTGATTTCCGAACACATTTTTCCTGATGTTTAATCAATTCGGCTATTTTAAATTGTAACGTGTGCAAGGTGAATAGTAAATGCGGCTATTTTACGTTATAATATTGATCAAATATCCCAAAAAATCTGGCAAGAGTTTTAATTATATATGCTCAATGGTGAATTTAACCATTTAATTTTCGTCATGCCGTTATTTTAACAATATATCAAACTTACATTTCAACCATATTAATATACGCAATAAAATTCTTTTACAGGCATCATCACTTCCACTGTATTACTATCCAACATGAAATGCACGAAAGAGAATGACAAATTATTAAAAAGATTTTAAAAAAAGGCGTTGCTCTTCAGTTCGTTGCCATGAAAGCCAGCGAGGACAAAAGGGGTTTTAAAGACACAAAGATGTACGCATGCATGCTTGGTGAGACTTAATGATAATTTTTCAATTATTAATGTATTGCAGTATCATCTCTAAATAAAAAGGTGCTATATAATTTCAGCTGCTATTACGAATACACATAAAGATTCGACGGGTCTAAACGTCAATGAGAAAGTCTTTCTCGCAGAATTAAAAAATATTTTTCCCAACGCCAAGGACTGGGAAAGAGGGTGGAAGATACGAGCCTCGGTGGCTCAGTTTGTTACACACTCGGACTTCACCTCAGAGGTCTGGGGTTCAATCCCTGAGCCGGTACATCTGGAAATTTTTCAATGTACCTTTACCGAGGTTCTGGTGGTTCGGAACCCACCTTAAGCTGTAGGTCCCCCCATCGTGTACTTGACTGCAACCCAGGCCGTCAATGATTGGTAAAAACCAGGCTTTGTCCAATATGTCTGGGTAGACTCCTCTCATTAGATCACTTGATTGCATTATAAAAATGCGCCCGTGACTGATGATATAAACCGGGACATCCCCGTGCAAAAATGATGAAATAAAAATCCATCTCTAACCAAAAATGCCTTCGACATGTTGGGCAGTATAAGCCTGCGACAACATTTCAACACAGAAATGTTTTTATAATAATAAATATATTATAAAATATTATTGATATGAAATAATAAATAAAATTCTCCTAAATCAAACATGAATGTAGAATTTTATTGATCCCAATTACCTATATCGCAAATACGGACCCGGTAGGGGCCACATAGAAACCCTTCTCCTTAATTGGGTTTGCAGGCGGGCGCCACCACTAGAGCCCTATTGGAAAATCTAGTAGGGCTCCTACGGCCTCAGCGTTACGTTCTAGTTATGGCTCCGATTAGTTTTCCGCACTAGAGTCCGGCTAGTGATAGGGAAAACTAGTCAGGGCCCCACTAGAACCATTTCGAAATTTCTGTACGGATAAATATAATGCAATATTACGCTTAACATTTGTCGGCATCTCAGCAAATGAAAACATCCACTAAAATCATATTCATACAAAAAATTTAAAAAGATTTCTTGTTTTTTAAAATAAATTGTTAGAGAAAACTTTGAAAGATTTCTAAAATTGCTAAGAAAGAATTCATAATATCTTCAGCAATTTAAAAATTTTTTAGGATGTAAAAATTGTAAGAAAAATTTGAGTGTTGAAGTGATTAAAAATATTTTAGAAGTTTAAAAGATTTCCTAATATTTATCAAATATTTATAAAACGACGAATTTTCAAGAAATATTGAAATATTCAATAAAAAAAGTATCATTCAATTAAAAAAAAAAACCTGTCATTATTTGCAAGATTACATGATTTTTGCACTTTCTCTACAACATTTAAAAAATGCAATGACCCTGCCAAGTCTTCCAGATTTTGTAGAAAAGAAATAATTAACTTACTTTATGTCCCATTTGTGTTCTAAATCAACATTCATACATTTCGTAACACAAAAGTTATAATTATCCTTTCTTTTTTTAAGCTTTGAAGGGTTTCAAGAGAATGAAAGAATATTCTTCAGATTAATACGAAAATTTAAAAGGATTTTTTTCACATTAATTTTTTGATAACATTTCTTTAAAACATTTCTATAAATTCCGCGAAAAATATCGGAATATTTGAAACAAGTTTTTTATTTTTTTTTTATTTTTTTAAATTTTAAGAAAAATTCGCTTCCGTTTTAGACATTTAGAAATTTTAGAAGATGTTGAATGATTACAAAAAAATATTTCCGAAAATTTACCAAATATTTTTTAAAAACAACTTGCATTTGTAATACAAAAAATGAATTTTATACTAAGATTAATTTTCAAGCATTAAAAAGACAAATTAAACAGCTCAATTTTCAACCTAAAAACAACGGATTTAAAACAGTTTAATTTTCAATAAAAAGAAGAACTTTTAACCTAGAAAATTAATTTTCTGGTAAAACACAAACTTGAAAACAAACATTTTAAAATTGTCAACCAAAAAGATGAATTTGTTACTGAAAAATATCAGTTTTGAACAATAATTAAAATAGTTAAATTTTCAATAGAAAATCAGCAAATTTCCAAAAAGAATTAAATTTTTAATGAAAAAGATAATTTTTTAACCGAAAAGATAAATTTTCTACCAACAAAAACAATGAATTCAAAAAATATATAGTAATCTTTAAACATCAAAAAAGTATTAATTTTTAATAAAAATGTTTGTTATTTTCCACCATATTTTATTTTTTTTATCGTTATGTACTAAAAGAATGATTAAAATGTTGATTAATAGGCTCTTAAATTAATTGTTGAATGCCAAAAAACAGTAATTTTTTCAAAATTTTTAATTGTGCATAATCATTCAGATTCTTTTATGTAAACTTTTGAATCAAAGCATCCCAAATTCACCTAGCCAGTTTGCGAACAAAAATATAGACCATATACGCGAAAGTACCCACTCTGATCCCTACTTTCCTATCCCTACTTATCCCTACTTTCGAAGGTAAAAATCCTCCCCTAAAGGACTTTATTCAGGATGTAGCGAACGGCTCGATTGATGTGAATAAAACCTTCGAACCCTCCTTCGTGAAAATAGTTCTCGGCAAACTGAAAGGAATCGCTAGAGAAAGCGTGTGGGATAAGACATTCAACAAAGTACAAGACTTGATCACTCATTTAAAAAAACGGTTTTTCCCCTACGAAAAAGTATCAATGGTACTTCGAATCGATAGTAGACTTGCGAATGAAGCAAACCGAGAGTGTTAGCGATTACTACGACTGCACCTTGGTCTTCACAGACTGCGCGTTGGACGCTTACATTCGAGGGCTATCAGATGAAATGGCCACTTTCGTGGATACACGTAATCCCAAAGATTTACATGAGGCCTACGAGCACGCGCTACATGTCGAGGAGAGACAACGATATGCCGATAATCACCTAGTCTCTACTCGAGGCAAATGGACGGTAATCAAAGGCAAAGGCGAATAGAGAGAAGGAACAGTGCTACAAACGTTTCGCACAGTAGTCCGACTCTACCAACGCAATACTTCTTTTACACTCCAACGCATCCAGCCTATCACGATACTCGGCAAGACAGTTGAGTTCCACGTCATAGAAGACAACTTTCCCATATCGGCTGACGGCATTATAGGCCGTCCATACCTGAAGATGCAAGTATCGTTTCGACACAACACCCTTGTTGTGATATCCGACCCCATAAAGCCCATACCGTTTGTTGACCTTGAATCTATAGAAGCCAAGAGAAACCTAAGGAAGGAAATTAAACCCTTCAACCGAATCCTAAAAATCGAAGCTCGAACAAAACAACCAGTCGAAATCCCTCTAGTCAATCAAGACCTATAGGAAGGATACCTCCCCAGAGTCAATACACCAGAAGGTATATATATATAGGTGAAGGGGTAGCGAAGAACACTAATGGCACTTGCTATGCTTACGCCTATAACACCACTGGAAGAGAAATTGAGATGATTCTACCACTACAAGAGATAATTCCTTTTGAGTACTGCGAGTTTCCGGTGCAAGAATCCTCTAATTCAGATGTTGAGTATTTCTCAGGTGACGATGTTCTAGGGCCAGAAAAGTCCCGCAGTGAACGTGTAGCTGAAGTCCTGCACATCGCTCATCTTAATGATGAGGACAGAGAACTTGTGAAAGGCTGGGTAAGTGACTTCCCAGATGTCTTCTATATTCTCGGAGAGACTCTGAATATCACGAACAAAATCCAATATCGGATTCCGACGGTAGATGATGCAGTAATATCAAAGAAGCCATATCGCCATCCACAAGATGCACTCGAGCAAATTGATCTCCAAATTGAAAAGCAACTGAAAATCTGTGTCATCCGCCATTCTCAATCACCCTATAATGCGCCACTGATGATAATTCCCAAAATAATGGACGCCTCGGGGTTAAGGAAATATCGGGTCGTCATAGATTACAGAGTCCGCAACAAAAAAGTAATCGGTGACGCCTACCCTTTACCTAATATTACCGAAATACTAGACCAACTAGGGCGAGCACATTACTTTACAGTGTTCGATCTGGTGAATGGATATCATTAATTCGAAACTCTCCCAGAAGATAGGGCTAAAACTGCATTCTTTACTCGAAGAGGACATTTCGAATATTTACGAATGCCCATGGGTATAAAAAACGCTCCTGCAACCTTTCAGCGCCTTATGGACAATGTCCTAAAGGGGATGCTCGGTTCGGAAGCCTTTGTGTACCTGGATGATATCGTAATCTATTCGGAAACTCTAGAGGAACACGACAAAAACGTTCGGAGACTTTTTAAACGACTAAGAGAAGCAAATCTCAAATTTCAACCAGACAAAGGCGATTTCCTTCGCACTGAAATCGCATATTTGGGACACATTATCAGCAGCGATGGAGTGAAACCTAATCCGGAAAATGTTTCCACTATAAGGAGTTTCCCTAGGCCCAGAACACATACAGCGATCAGGCAATTCCTAGGACTATCGGCATATTACCGGAGATTTATTTAAGGCTACGCCAAATTAGCAAAACCTTTGGCAGAATTACTAAAGAAAGATGCTAAATTCATATGGGGATCCGAACAAAGGCGAAGTTTCTGCAAGCTACGCACTTACCTCTGCCGCGAACCCATTCTGCAGTACCCTGATTTTAATAAAACATTTAAACTAACCATTGACGCTTCCGAATATGCAGTAGAAGCAGTATTGACCCAAGAAAAAGAATACATGGATATGCCTATCGCATATTACTTAAAAATAATGGGCCCCACTGCGCAGCGTTACTTCAAGTCTGAAAAACAGGGTCTGGCCCTGTTATACGGTGTAACGAATTTCCGTCCATATTTATATGGACGAGAATTCATTTTAGCACGCGACCATCAACCCATACATTGGATGACATATATTGATAACCCCGGCCCAAGAGACTGCTCCGTTGGCACCAAAAACTCAAGGACTACCAATATACCTTCGAGTACAAGAAGGGAAAGTTAGACAGGGGAGTAATGGCCTTATCTGGAAATCCTATCGGATTTGACAAGGGAGAAGTGTCAACAGAGACTGATGACTTCACCGATTCTGATGATTCCGACTCCATGTCACTCAAACCTACTAACCTCCCAGGACGAAACGATCTACAAAGTTCAGCCCGTCTAAATAAACCCAATAGGGTCGATAGAGGATCCATTCTGAAACCAACCTCCGCACATCCTAAGAGCTCGGAAAGAATGAACTTACTGCCATCGACCTCTGGAAATGTACGCGTTCCCGGTGGAAGAAAAATGGCTAAGGTGACTGAAAAAGAAGATTCAGATAAATCTTATAAATCATCCCCCCCCCCCCCATTTGAAGACTAAGGAGGCCAATCTGTACAATCAATATACTGGAACTTTATATTCTCGACAATTGTTTCTGTTGCTCCCTCGAGGCCTGACATGGTTCTTTTTGACTTCGAGAAGCGAACCATGTTTGTTATCGAATTTTCGGCACCAGCTGACAAAAACATCATAGCCAAGGAGAATGAAAAGAAAGAGAGGTATCGAGACCTTATAAGAGAGTTGCAACGATTGTACCCGGAATATTCTGTTAAACTGATCGTCCTTATCATCGGCGCTCTTGGAGGTGCCAAGCTTTCACTTGCTAATGGCCTAAAAAGCATCCCTGCGTGTCAACAATATGCTAGCACACTTGCGAAAAAAATGCAGAAGGCGATTGTCCTTGGGTCGATCCGTGTTCTTAGGTTGCACGAGGCTTTTGCTGGATCGTCGTATTGATTCCTTTACAGACTAACCACCTATCTCACGGTCGTGAGACGTGATTGTGGCTGAAATTTTTACCGCGATTTCGCTAGGAGCGGGTGCAATTTTCCAGATTAGCACCCGCTCCCGGCGAAATCCTGCGGTTGTCCTTATGACAAATTTTTATTAAAATATATATATATTTATATTTATATATATATATATTGAAACTTTTTCATACGGACAACCGCTACTTGAAGAAGCTACAGGCAAAGATAAGAAACTTTAAGGTGCTGCGAGAGCTTTGGATGATTCAAATCAAAGGTTAAAATCAACGGTGGATCAACAGACAAAAAGACGCTTGCATCAACTCAACAAGAAGATTGGGTGGACAAGACAGAATACATTCCGTGCTCAGTGTGTGGTTTACTACATAACATGCAGTAGACCGTTTACTGAAAGGATTCGAAAGTTCACCCAAGAACTGAGGATCTTCAATCACACACTGATAGAGGTATAAAAGATCCCGAAAACGATAGAGTGAAAAGAAGATAATGATGATAATAATCCACTTCAAGGTGTTTTCCGACCACCTCTTAACATCTGAGGAGGATGTCCATCAATCACTGTCGAAGAGGTAAAAGAGCATTTAGGGGTACGGAGAATTTTTCCGCTGCAGAACCGGATATCAAGAATTGTTGATGAAAAAATTTACTTATACACACCAACATCTGGCCCGGATACTCACCTTGCATTTAAGGTCGAAAACGCCCATTTCGCAGTGACTAGTGTTAGGACGCACTATTCTCCTACCGAAAAAAGCCACTTCTCCAGCCCCGAGAATTACAGGCCCATAACTCGTTTTAATACACTGTATAAGATCATTACAGCTGTTCTAAACAACAGGATTGTTCAAAGAACTGAGCCTGTATCTCGAAAAAAAATTTAGCCGGCTACCGAGAGAACCTATTAATTGAGAGGTGTGACTGCAAAGAAACCTTTCGATTAAACCTTTTGTAGACTTATCATCTATCTGTTAGCAAGCTTGAAGGTTAATTCATACATAGTGAGATGCATAGAGAGATTGACGCCCCTTAGGATAACTAGATTTACTAACTCAGCTGGAAAAAATGGTGTGACAACGAATAACGTCAACTTTTAGAGGAAAGTCTTTTAGAGCGATACCATGAGTCCTCTGCTTTTTTGCATCGCACTTTTGTCTCTGCTTTTTGCATTACGAAATTCTTCTGAATATCTCTGTGGCGACATTGATGGATCCCACAAATTACGGGGAAGGGGAGGATCAAGAGAATTAGTCGACGAAACCGAGAGCGGACCAACGTAATTGGCTCCCGGGCGATAAAGCTAAGGCGCCGAACGATCAAACTCGATAAGTTCCTGAAAGGAGCGATGAAGGATGATTCTCTGGGTTGCGTCCCATCCGGAACCGTGTTATAATTTTTGGTCCGGTTCTACATTTCAGCATAGTAGGCGTCATGAAGGATATGGAATTCCACAGGAACCATCCTCCCACAATGACGACATTCACGCATTTGATATCTTCCGTCTTTTTCTGCCTGAGAAATGTAAAAAATCTTATCTCCCAAACAAGAGATTAAAATTTTTAAAAATACTATTTTTCTCGTAATTTTGGTTTTTCTTATTTTATTTTAGCCAATAAAATTTAAAGTCTTGATTTTTACTATTTCTTGAAACTTAGAAAAACATTTTATTTAAATTTTCTCATTCCAGATTACTATCTTCTTCCAACGTCCTGCTTTTTTTGGTTTTTCTTGCTGTAAAATAACTTATATCTAACTTCTACTTTTATCTTAATTGAAGCTCAGCCTTGGTCTCTTATAGCCGTATTTGCTTTGTCTTCTTCACGTGACTTATGCACCGTTCAATTAAACAAATGTAATATAGTAAGTAAAATATTGTAATTTTAAAGTAAAAGTGCAAAAATAAAAAATCTCCTTTGATTTTTCTGTTGTGTAGGTTTCGAGTACATTTTTCTGTTGTTTATGTAATTAAGTAAAAATTTTATTTTTAATTTAGTGGAAAAAATTGATATTTTGGTCTTTATCAATGATAAGATGAATTTCTATAATAAAAAAAAAAATTCAATATAAACATATTTTTCCAACGTAAATTGAATTTTGAATTAAAGTTTGTGTTCTTACCTTTAATTAATTATTCTTCTTTCTTTTCCATTCGTCCTCTTGTGTCTGCATCTTTTCGGCTAATTCTTTTATTCTGACTGCCATTTATTTTTTCTTAATTTTGTTCTCCTCTTCATTTCTCTTTGTATTATTTCTTCTAATCCGCCCTTGCTTTTTCACTTTTTCTTACGTCTTATTTACCCCCTCTCGCTTCTTTCTCTAACTCTTCTTCTTTTATCTTTTTATTTTCTTCCTGCATTTTTCATTTTGTTTACATTTTTCTCCTATGTTCTTTTTTCTCCAGTCTAGCTCTTTTTTCTTCTGGCAAGGCAGTCTCATTTTTAAATTAATCTTCGTTCCATTTTTCTGTAAATTAATGTTTTTCTGTTTTGTCTTGTTTTTTCTAATGTATTTGATTGTGTCATATTTTATCGTTATTAGCTGCGTAGAAATAAAATTATTTACATGCATCCCCTTTCAAAGAAAAATTCGAATTCAAATTGATTTATTTTTCACTAATGAAACTTATTGGCCTACGTCTGAAATTATAATATCTAGACTGAGTTTTATTTGTGGTACCAAAATTTTTAACTACTTCTTTACAAATCATTTTTTATTTTAGCATCCGATCAGTGCATTTTTCAGACTCTTGAAATTCAATTTCGCTTTTTCCATATAAATCTTAATTTTCACTACATGTGGATGAACCTTCAAGCTTTTCAACACGTAGATGACAAGTCTATGAGAGGTTGAATCGATAGCTTTCTAGTAGTCAATCCAGGCCATTGACAGGACGCGTTGATAGACTGCTACCTCTTTAAAGACGCACCTGTCAATTAACAGGTTCTCTTGGCATCCTTCTACACTTTTTCGAGCCACGTCGTTCGTACATCTCTCTCCACACAGGTTCAATTCTTTGATCAATCTTGTTGTTGAGCCTGAATCTGTTGTTGTCCTGCAGCGTGAAAGTTCTTCAAATTCACCAGTGCTTTAGGGATCTAGTACAACTATGTCAAAAAAGTCTCTACCTCGTTCGGCTTGGGTGATTTTTAACAAGAACAAGGGGAATGCTAAAGAGGTGCGATGGGTCGTAAAGAAACTGTTGATTCTCCCTAATCCATCTCCCTATTCTGTATTCTTCTCCTTTCGTCAGATAATACCTGTATTTTCTCAACAATATGTTGCTTCCTTTTTAGCAGCTTTGACTTGTTCAGTGTATGATTGAAGGTACTCAGTTCTTGGGCGAACTTTCGAGCCCTTTCCGTGAACGGTCTACCAGATGTTATGTAGTCAATCACACACTAAACGTGAAACGCATTCTGTCCTGCCCATTCAATCTTCTTGCTCAGTTGATGCATGCTTTTGTCGATGTTTTAATCCATCGTCGGTTATAGCCTTCGATTTAAATCAGCCAAAGTTATCGCAGCATCATAAACTGAACAATTAATGGCCCAGTGGTCGGGCTCCTCCGAGACATCCTCATGGATATCTCAAATATATGGCTCTGAGTGTTTCTGGCACCATAGAGTGTGCACACACCGTAAAACCTTCTTTAACAGGGATAATGCTTGTATCGTAGCAGTCTAGCAAGTCATTCTTGAGTTGGCACGTCCACTCCATGTGAGCGTTTCGCCAGTTCATTGTCGGCACTGTTTACCGACCCATTGTCGGCTGTTCTGCGCGTTCGATCGTTTTGAATCGCATTTAAAACATTTTGGTGGTTTGATGGTGTCATTGTTGTTCCCACGAGCAGGTACGAAAAGGGTTCGTCCGCCCTTGTAAAGCCCCGCTTGCAAGGATAAGGCTGCTTACTTCGAGAGGTTCAAGGTAAATTACACCAAAATCATATACTTTGAAGTATATGAATACTTTTTTTTAAGTAGAAAAACGTTTTCTTAAACATTGTTTTCATTCGCTCTTCACTGCACTGACTCCGCACTTTCAACGAATCAGTAAACGGATTTCCATTTTGTAACATTTGCTAAAATGAATGTTCAAGACCTATTAAAAAAGCAAAGATACCCTTGGTATCTGCTCAGCAATTTATCTAGGCGTTTTTGTAATTAGGAAAAAAATACGATTTTTACGCAAAAATATTACTTAGACAATTAGGAATTTTTACAGCAATAATGGGAGATAATCAATGAATAGAAAATTTAGAATATATTAGTTTAGAGGGGATGAAAACAACACATAAGTTTGTGGGTGTTAGGTATTGATAATAGGTTGTTACATTTCATATAATTTTAATTTTAATTTATTTAGTTAAATTTGTTAGCGAAATGCTTTTTCATCACTTTTTGTGTGGGATCTTTTTAGAGGGTGTCGTTGGTAAATTCCCCGGATACAACGTACCTGAAAATAAACAAAAAATATATATAAAAAAAAGATTCAAATGAACTCAAGATTCCTTCACTTATTTTTTTTTTTCTATAAGTGTAGTGTGTTTTCTGTGTGTTATCTTAAATTAGATAATAGTGAATTTAAAATCTACAATTCCTTGTTAGGAGGAAAAAATTTTGATTTTTCTGGCAAGGCTCAGTCTGACAATCATTGCGAATGCCAGTAAAATAGTTAATCCAAACCTTCTGGAATTTCAATCATTTTTATTTTTATTTGAACTGAATATTTAATTTCATATATATTTTAATACATTACTTGGCTGAGCACCCTGACATAATATTTTGTTGTTAGATTCCCATAAATACTCAAAGCATGTTGTGATAGTTTAAGTTAAAAAGAAAAGTGTTAAAAAATGCACTTTGTAATACCTTCGTTCATAAGCTCTTAAAAGCCATAATGCGGGGGAAGCAACATTGCAAAAAGAACGATACTCATGAATTCTGATAGCCTCGAAATGTTTCGTAAAAGAATTTTTGGCGATCCAAAAGACGGGCGAGCCATTCTCAGGGAACGCTTGGATTTAATAATTAAACATCTAACTACAAAAATGCATAACTTAGGGAAAAGCAGGTGGTACCCTTATTCACACTCTCTCACACGCTACAATGCGGGAGAACCAACATTGTGTAAAGAAAGATAAATGTGAATTCAGATAGCTTGGTAATAGTTTGGGTCAAAGTTTTCAGTAAGCTAAGTGACACGCGAACCAATCACAGAGAAAACTATCAACTTGATCCAAAAATTACCTAGCTACCTTAAATCCCTAAAACAATATCAAATTATACAATTGTATAATTTATAATTACATTAATTATATTTATCATTTAGAGTTTAATTAAACACTATCATTATAAGCTCACTTTATAGATCCCCATCACAGCATGAAATTTTAAAACCACACTCAACACTATTCTTGGATTTGACAGGTACCTCACTCACGATGCAGAATTGCTCTCCTTTGGAGCACACAAAAGAAGACCTCGTCGATACGAGCGTCGCAGCCGGAATGTGGAAATCAGTCAGACTCGTTTCACCGTGGACTGGCTCTCCGTGCCAGTTAAGTCCGCTATGCCATGATTGGCTAGCCGTATACTTACTCATACAATTCAGGCATTTTCGTTGACTATCTACCGGCCAGCGTACTCACAGTAGACACACTGTAGAGCTAACGTATATGCTACAAGGTTCTTTCCTTATACTGTTATTTTACATTTGTGGAGATATTTTAGTCGGGATTCTGCTATTGTCATTGAAAAAGTTTTCAAACTGATATTTTTTTTTGCTACATTCTAAAAATAATACAAAATATTTTTTTGGGGAAATCCAATGACACTCTTGGTTTCTCGACAAGACGGATAGTTTTTTTTTAAAATAAATTACGACAATGTCAACTCTATATGCCTAACTCAGTCAGGGTAAGTCAAGCTCTATATTAATTCTGAAATTACGACCTTCAGTATAAATTCACATTCACTTAAATAAAAATACGTAATCGCATCGATTTATTTACGAAAAGGTTACTTCACTCGGAGACTAGGATATACCTCAGTTTGCTCTATACAAAAGTATGTATATATTGTTTAACTCGTAGAAGATACAATGTAGAAAACATAATATTTTATTATTTGAATTTTTGAAATTTTAGATAGCCCCACCCCCAATTTAGTTAGGGCTTATTCTAAGGTCCGTGTACGTACAACTTTAACAATGGTAGAAACATTGGTATAGAAAAAAGTAGGTAATAAATGCACACTACCTATAATAATTTTAACCCTCCACCGCCCTTGTTATTTTTACTACCTCCGCCGTCAATTTTTTTAAATATTCAAAAAAAATTTTCCTGTTTGAAATATTTCTTTCGTTCCCATACAATTCGACCTCGAAAAGTCGCCTGGATCATGTATGGCCCACAAGGACGGCGGAGGGTAAAAATTTTCTTCAAACTCAGGACAACGTACTTTTAGCTATATTTTTTATATGATACACTATCCTTTTTTTGCCATTGCTATACCGAGTCCAAGAATACTAGCTACGCCGATAATAACACCACCTGCAACTGCCATTCCGACTAGTCCTTCTGAAAAAAACGTAAAATTAAAAAAGAGGTTATAAATTATAAACACTTGGGTTTAAGAGTGATTAGATGATAAATTGATATCGAAATATTGATGATAAATCATCATCATAATTTTATTGCTATACAAAATATACATATTGTTGATTGACTACAATCATTTAGGTATGTCTTCCCTCGTGAAAAGAAATACCAACTTAAGACTACAGTGTAGGCAAGTATAAGCCTGTCTTAAACTGATATTTTCTGGTTGCTAGAAGACCACAGTCCATTCTCTCCGCTGGGAGTCTGTTGATACAAACACCCCCCCCCCCCTAAACTGTCCACGTAGTATATGGATGGCTCCATATCTGTTTTTCAAGTTTAAAATTAAAATGAATATAACATAATATCTCGTAAATGGAATGAGATACGCAAACACAGACAACACCCTAGTGGCACGGAACATTCCAGGAACGTTCCCTGAGCATGTAAAATGTCAGCCACTTGGGAACGTTCCAGTGGAACGTTCCAGGAACATTCCACTGGAACTTTGAAAGAATAAATTATCGTTATTGTTATTATAATCAATGAATATCCAATAAACCGTAAGTGATAGGTCAAAATTAATGTCACTTGATGATATAGATACAATATTACAATGTAGTATACGCGGTACCCAAAACTCAAAAATTACATTTATTTTTACCTATCTCTTACGGTTTACGAAATAATTGTTATTAAAAATAACAATAATGGAAGGTTCCCCACAGGTCCCAGTGGAACGTTCCTGGAACGCTCCCAACCGGCGGACATTTTACACGCTCAGGGCACGTTCCTGGAACGTTCCATCCTATTAGAGCATGTTTTACTTCAACTCCAAAATAGTATTTTAGTATATAGTTGCTGAGGCCTACTACTACGAATAAACCTGCCCGCCCGGTACGTGACGAATACAATGGGACCATTATATGGCCGTCGCATCACTCTTTAAAGGACTCAAATCTCTCAGACTGTCTCTAGAGACGAAATCATTCAAATTGTATTGGATCATTAGAAAAAAGTTTACATATCTTCCTGAGTAAGTCGGTTTAGGAAACCAAATTGTTCCTGACGAATACAAAAGAACCATTATATTACCGTCGCATCACTTTTAAAAGGACCTCTAAAAGGACCTTGAAAAGGACGTAAATCTCTTTGACTATCTCTGAGACTAAATCATTCAAATCGAACCTGCAGATAGTCTCAAACCGGCCAGGCTATTTTGCCTGAGAATACTCGGAGATTTCTATGGGTAGGGTACATACCATAAATATATCTATTTGCGATAGACTTCCGCTATTGGTTTTTACGAAACTCTCCTTTGACGTTTTTTAAACAATATTTTGCGAACTCTATTTTCCACATGCACATAACCAAATCAAAACATCGGCACAGAAAAATATATTTGAGAATCACTGACACATGATCTGTGATTGGTGGCAAATCCGACCCTTTAACGGCAAAGGGACCCTTCAATCGACATCGTAATAAAAAAGTCAGATTTCAAAATTAAATTAAAAATCGTAAACAATATGTAAAAATAATTTATGGGCGTTTTTAAAATTAGATATATATAATTAAAAATTTGCCATAAGGACAACCGCAGGATTTCGCCGGGAGCGGGTGCTAATCTGAAAAATTGCACCCGCTTCCAGCGAAATCGCGGTAAAATTTCAGCCATAACCACGCCTCACAACCGTGAGATAGGTGGTTACAGTCTGTAAAGGGATCAATACGAAGATCCAGCAAAAGCCTCGTGGACCCTAAGAACACGGAGCGACCCAAGGACAACCGCCTAATGCATTTTTCCCACAAGTGTTCTAGCATATTGTTGACACGCAGGGATGCTTTTTAGGTTATTAGCAAGTGAAAGCTTGGCACCTCCAAGAGCGCCGATGATAAGGACGATCAGTTTAACAGAATATTCCGGGTACAATCGTTGCAACTCCCTTATAAGGTCTCAATACCTCTCTTTCTTTTCATTCTCCTTGGCTATGATGTTTTTGTCAGCTGGTGCCGGAAATTCGATAACGAACATGGTTCGCTTCTCGAAGTCAAGAAGAACCATGTCAGACCACGAGTGAGCAACAGAAACAATTGTCCAGAATATAAAGTTCCAGTATATGCGACACTTCCCATTCTCGACAATTGACTCAATTTCCCTAGGAGCATTTAGAGGAGCGATATTAAGGTGAATGCCGTAGG
>NC_046657.1:177435569-177436825 GCF_010883055.1 Belonocnema kinseyi | reverse complement strand
AGCTTTGACTTGTTAAGTGTGTGATAACGGTTCCGGAGTTCGCGCGCGAACTTTCGAACCTTGGCGGTAAAATTCCTGCCAGATGTGATGTAGTCAATCACAAATTGAATGCGGGGCGCGTACTGTCTTGCCCAGCCTATCTTTTTGGGAAGTTGATGCATTCGTCTTGTGGTCTTATAATCAGCCGTTGGTTTTGTTTTACGGTTCGCATCGGCCAAAGCTCTCGCTGCATTATACACACAATAATTGATAGCCCAGAGGTTGGATTCACCGGAAAAATGTCCACGAAGCTCGTCATCCATTTCAGCCAGATCTTTAGGCTTGAGAGAAACCTTGGTGCTGATGTTTCTCCGGGTCGTAAAGCATCGCTCTTCATCTATTGGATGCCTGCCCGCGGTTGGTCTTAGTGTCGCCTGTCTTTCTTTGTTGCCGGCTTGTTCTAGTTGTCGTAGAGTGGGCGTTCCGCTTACATAGCCCCTTTTACGGAGTAGTTCAGCATGGTTTCGCAGACGTTGCTGCGAAAAGTGCGATAGCTCCGGGTGTTTCTCGCACCACAGAACATGCAGCCGTGCCATGTAACCCCGTTCACGGGCCACACTCGCATTGTAGCAGTCTAGCAAATCGTGATTCAATTGCTCCATCCACCCAAAGGTCACGATATCCCGCCGATCCATCGCATTGAATCCATTTTCATTGGCTCCCCCTGTTCTAGATTGGTCGGCATTGTTGGCCGACCCATTGTCGGGAGCCCTGCGCGTTCTGTTGTTTTGAACCGCACTTACTACAACTATGTTTGGTGTTGTCATTGTTGTTCCCACGAGAAGCTAGGGAAAGGGGTTCGTCCATCCTTGTAGAGCCCCGCATGCAAGGTTAAGGCTGCTTACTCTGAGAGGTCGCCCGGTATCCCAGAGTCACCGTTCTAGACACCTCACCCAGGAGCCATTCATCTTTCGGCACGGTTTTCACACCTCCGCTTGGGGGTTAATTTCTTCGGGACCACCCCTGGACAATTGTCCGCGACTGCCTATTTATTTTTGTAACCATATTCAGCAGAAACTCTTGGTACAGGGACCCACTATCCGCAACACGAGTACGCGTTCGGTGGCTTTGTCATAGGCCCTTCGGCTTGATTCTAGAGGAATCAAATATATATTAGTATTAGGGGTGAGCAAAATGCATCAAATCTAATCCATCTCGAGTACTCACACCTGAAAGCCCGGATTAAGAAAGCACAAGAGAAAAACTTTCGTGAACAG
>NC_046657.1:177410431-177435469 GCF_010883055.1 Belonocnema kinseyi | reverse complement strand
AGAAATGCTCCTTTGCCCACTTCTTCGTGATTCCTGACCATTTTAAGAAGAGGGTCTCTTCCATTTGCAACTCTATGTGCTGTACCCAGAATAATCCTGTGGCGAAGACATTCAATACTCAATATTCCGCGACCCCCTTGACGGCGTGAGATGTACAGTTTGACATGATGAAATATGGCATGTATTAAGCGTCTTGTTCTAATTCTCCTTCTTGAAAGGATTAAAGCATTTGTTTTCAATTTACTTTAATTATTTTCTCCTTTTTTTAGGGGTCAGAGACAGAAAAAACTGGGTTAAAAAATAGCAAAGGGTGAAGTTTGAAATTTTTTTTTTGTCAAATGCTATTTTATCTTAAAATTAATATTTTAATTTCAGAAGTTGAAAAATACAAGCTACAATAAAAGTAGAGCGATATTTTGAGGCCATTGCTATTACTCCTGTTTCGAAAATATAAATTAAAAAATCATATAAAAACCTGCAAAGCGACTCCGTTTTTAAATCCTATTTCACAATCAGATATAAGGATGACCAATCCTTCTCTTATCCATTATTTACAATCTTTACGCTTCTAATCTAATCGAATTCCATTTCCTTTTTCCTTTACTCTTTTATACCTCCGTTTGCCTTTTTTCACATGTATTCTTTCATTCTTTCTCATTCGTTACCCTAGCAGCCTCCAACTCCTTAATCCATTCTTCTCCTAATCCATCCTCCCCTAGAATCTTAACCACATTCTCTAGCCAGCTTCCTTCATCTTCCATTCCTCTCCTACATCCTTTCCATACATGCTCCCGTGTTTCCTCTTCCCATTCACGTATTCTACACATTCTGTTCTCTTTTTCCCAATACACCCCCTCCCTTACCTAGTTTCCCAATCTAAATCTTGCTATTCTGGGCCACCATCTCTCTCTCCACACCTTATCTAAATACTTTAGTTATCCTTTCTTTTTTATCATCTTATACCATTTACTGTATTTTGATTCCTCAATCATCCCCATCCTTCTATTAATTGTCTTTCCCTGTCCTTTTTTCTATTCTTCATAGTTTACTCCAGTCCCGTCATCTATTTCTCTATCATTAACGAACTCCCTCCTTTCTTCTTCCCATTTCGTTAATCCTATCGCCCTCCCTCTCCTCTCTTCTACCGCCATCAAACACTTTCACGCCATGTCTCCTCCTTTGCGCTTCTTTCCTCACCATATATCCTGGGCTCCACTAGTCTGTTTGTCTTTTCGACATTTATTTTCAGCTTTTTCACATCTAAGCATTTCTCTAATCCTGTAATTAATCCCGCAATCCCTTCTTCATCATCTGCCATCAAAACTATGTAGTCTGCGTATATCCGTGTATATATCTTTTCCTTCCCTATCCTAACTGCTCCCCAAACTTTTCTCCAACCAGAAAATATCACCAACCAGAAAATATTTACTACTTGCTCTCTTACCTTTACCCTGCTTTTTGTCTCTCTAAAAATTTCCGATACTCTCTTTATTAATCCCTCTCTTATCCCCTTTTTTACAATAACTTTTTATATTTCACCTCGGTCTAATGAGTCAAACGACGCCTTTAAGTCCACGAACGCTGCTATCATTGCCCCTTTTTCCTATTTAATCCTCTTATTTACTAGATAGTTCAAGACATATATGTTGTCCATTACCCCCATTCCTTATAAACTTTTCTTTTCCTTCCCTTGACCAATCCCCTTTTCCTAAACTTTTTACATTTGCTTCCCCTTTATTCATATTTCTATTGCTTTTTTGTCCCTCTTATGTCACTATTAAGGGAAAGTGATTCGAATCAATATAATCACCTACTTCTAGTTACTTGACCTTCTCTCTTACCTCATCATCACTATCACATAATCAATTACCGTTCCCCATTCACCTCTTGTACGTGTTTGTTCTCCTTTCTCCTCTCCCTTTATATTTCCGTTTAAGATAAACCATCCCGACTCCTCCAAGCTCTTTAACAACTTTTTTCCCTTCCCATTTAGTACCTTCTCTTTGGATTTTCTTTCTCTCTCTTCTTCCCATCCCTTCCTCCTCTGTCTCCTGTTCTCGGATTAAAATTCCCACTTGTCATCAGCCTAATCTGTTCTTTATTTTCTTCAATTATTTCTTTCATCTCGTCTGCTTTCTCCTGCATATCACCGTTCACATAAACCCCAATTAGCTTCCACTTCTCTCCTCCCAGCTTTACCTCTTCTGCTTTAATCCTTCCTTCTGTTCTTTCCTCTCTTTCTTATCTTTCCTGTTATACATTCATTCCTTACTCCCATCACCATTCCTCTCATTGCTCTGCCCTTTTTATTCTTGCTCTTTGCATTTTGCGCTTTCCATTTGTAACCACGTTTCATTTGTTGCCACGTTTCCATCATTATGACTACATCCCATTGTGTCAAATTTTCCATAAACTCCCTATCCTTTCTCTTCAATCCTGCTATATTCCAATAACAAATTAACAAACTTGTCTATTTATCCAAAACGCTCAGGCCTTCATCTCTCCCTTTCTACTGTTTGTTTGTATTTTCCCCGTTCTTCCTAACGCTTCGGTTTACCGAACACTTCCTCTTCTGAGTTCCTACTATCCATAAAATTGATGTAACTTGTGTAAACTCTTTCGCAACTGTACTACCCCACCCTGCTACCTGATCTTCTACGGTGCTTCTCTCTACCTAACCTGCCCTGTCGCTGCTACTTATCGCTCACTATTTCAAATATATTATCTTTATCACTTAAACGACACACTTTCTTCATACTCTGCCTATTAACTAACCTCAAATCTCACTGCAATTTACCAAATTCAGCAACACACAATCAACGCTACCAAACACTTTCACAGTGGGAACGGAAGTCCCATCCGGGTTTCTCGAATACCTGTTCATAATCGTAATTCCCCGCGGAACAAGTTTAAAGTCGGTTTTATTTTTCAACATACTCTCTCCTTTTAGGTCGATACAGCGAGTCCAACGATTTTCTAACTTTTTGATACCGTCCGAAAAGTACTCGATCGGAAGGTCTCCAAAATACGCCTCAGTTTCAGCTATGAGCTCCTCATTTGAGTAAAAACGCTTACCGATGAGCCATCTCTTCAGGTTAGGGAACAAGTAATAGTCGCTGGGGGACAGGTCTGGTGAATACGGTGGCTGAGGAACCAATTCGAAGCCAATTTCATGCAATTTTGCTTGTGCAACTAAGCATGAATGAACAGGCGCGTTGTCGTGATGATAAAGCGGTTTTTTTTTCTTCAAATGCGGTCGTTTTTCGGCGATTTCGATTTTCAATCGGTCCAATAATGATGAATAGTATGCTCCGGTTATGGTTTTACCTTTTTCAAGATAGTCCACGAATATTATGCCATGTGCATCCCAAAATACGGAGGCCATAACCTTTCCGACCCATTGTTGCGTTTTTGGACGCTTTGGAGCACTTTGGCCCGGTGGAACCCACTGTTTTGCCTGTTGCTTTGACTCAGGAGTGTAGTAGTGGATCCAGGTTTCATCCATGGTTATGAATCGGTTGCAAAAACTCGGTCGGCTTACGCGAAAATAATGCCAAATTCTGCTGGGAAGTTTTCACACGAATTCGTTTTTGGTCCACTGTGAGGAAACGCGGCACCCATCGCGCGCAGAGCTTCTTCATCCCCAAAACTTAATGCACGATATTGCCCACACGTTCCAATGATATGTCTACAGCATTAGCTACCGCTCTCAATTTCACTTTGGGATCATTCAACGCCATGGATTTTTTCGACATTTTCTGGTGTAGTGACCTCTTTTGGTCGCCCAGATCGTTCAGCATCAACTGTGCTCGTACAGCCACAACGAAACTCGGTAAACCACTTATGAATCGTTCCAATCAACGGTGCAGAGTCCAGGTAATACGTATCCAGCTTGGCCTTGGTCTCGGATATCGTTTTCTTGCAAAGATAGTAGTGTTTGATCAAAACTCGAAACTCAGATTTTTCCATATTAAAAAAAACTCGGATGTTAGTCGCTTCTCAGTGCTGTAACTTGTAAATGCGTAAACATAAATGGCTGAAGTTTTGACAGGCGTCATTTGAAGGATCAAGCTCGACGAAAATGGTTCACATTAGTGAATACTAATGCCATCTCTTAGAATTTTCAGGCACTTATCAGACTGCCTAGTAGACTACCAGGTCTAACCATTAAAAAAGTAAGACTTTTGAAAAACAATCCAAATATCTCAAATTTAAGACCTTAATTCTTCTTAATTGAGGAAAATGTGAGATCAGCACCTACACTAATTACTAAAAATTTCAATAACCATCCAGTTAACTCAAAGAAGGGGGGTCTCCAAGGCCGGTTTTGTCCCAGTAGACGAATAAGCATACGGTTCATCATATATTTTCAGGATTGACATTTTTAATTTGTTTTCACGGAAATATTCTGAGTGAAAAATAACAAAAAGAGTTCCTATTACAACACTTTTCAACGAAAGTGTTCATTATTTTTCAAGAAACTAGTCGAAGTTTCTACCAAAATACTTAAATTTTTTACAAATAAATTATTTTTTAACGAAAATAGATAAATTCTTAAGGAAAAATATAATGGTTGATATTATTTCTACCAAAAAAGATGAATTTTTAAAAGAAAGAGCCGAATTTTGCACCAATGAAGAAAATTTTTTTTTACTACATCATAGATTTTTCAAGCCGAAAAGGTTAGTTTCCTAAAAAATAGTTGCGTTTTTGAACCGAAAATATGTTTTAGCTAGATCTCCGTCCTCCAAAAAATATAGCTGTGTTACCTAGATTTCTACCTTTTTTAGCTAAATTTGCCATTTAGAAATTACCTAGCTAATTTTACTAGATTATTTCTAGATGGCAAATTTATCTGAAACATCTAAAAATTTATGTTACATAGCTATATTTTCGTGGAAGACGAAATCCAGCTAAACGGTTAGCAGGGACAGTAAAACTATTTTTTGCAGTAAATGGTCAGTATAAAATTAACAATTTTATCACGTATTTTTTGCATATATATTAATTATGATTATCCAAATTTAGCTGTAATAGCTGTTTTTGAAACTAGTTTATAGTTTAATTGATTTTTTCACAATTGTGCACTTTGTTATAATAAATGAACATAAATAGAATGGAAAGATTAAAAAACACTTACTTTAAAAAAAATTTTTTCTGTAATATTTCTAAAGATTGTCGTTTTATTTCTAATTATTTTGAATAAAGAAGCACTGAAAAAAGACATACTATTCTTTTGTACTTTTCCTTGCTTATTTTAATAATCAGATCATTTTTTATTTAAGATTTCCATACTAACACACTTCGTGTAACATAACTACATAATTTAAATTGTATAAGTCTTAGCATGAGATTTTAAATCTGGCTAAGCCAAAAAGAGGAAGGCCTTTGAGTCTTGAAACTGAAGGTCTCGTGTCTAAATTTTATGAGCCGGACATGAGTCGCTTAATTCAGTCAAAATATAAGGAGATTAAAATAAGCTTCACGAAATTCACACAACTCAGACCGGAACATTTGGTTATAGCAGAGAGTAGCGGTAACCACACAGTTTGCGTTTGTGTTCACTATGAAAACGTGAAGTTAATGCTAAAAGAAATAAGCATGCAATATTTAACGGGCGATCCAAAAGTAATTTGAAATGGTTATCGCGATTGTTTTAAGTTACCTGTGTGTCCTGATATGATAAGTTCCTGTCAATTAGGAGAATGACAAAACTGACCCGGTATTCCTAAAATTAAATATAATTTCATTCATGCTTTTAATGAGGAGGAATTAGATGAAGTAAAACTTGATTCTTGGCTGCAGACTGACAGATGCACTTTATAGCCACTAACCATGAATGTCGATGAATTTGTGAATGAGCTTTGTAAAGCGTTGCTAAGGCTAAGAACCCATCATTTTCTTGCTACAGAGTAGAATTTATTATTTAAAAATCTGAAGATAACTTTGCAAAACTACGTGTAAGGATTTCACTCGAATAATAATTAGGTCACAATATTCACAGTAGTTATTTACAATGTAAAAATGAACAACTTAAGCACAAAAGCATGGCACTCATATCGGATAATTTGAGTCATAAGTCTGTTGCCGTTTGTGAGTACCAGAAGGTAACAGTGAATAATCTTAAGGCGAATTTTGCAGTCCAAAAGGTGTACTACGTCTCAGACGTAGCAGGTCAGCATTTCAAGAACAAGAGCAATTTTGCTAATATCCTAGGTCACAAGGCAGATATCGAAATTCTAACTGAATGGCATTCTCATCCTACTGCTCATGGTAAGGAAGCATGTGATTTTATAGGGGAAAATGTTAAACGAAATGCTGCAAGGTTTGGCATAAAATGTTCCGCTGGAGATGGCATCCTAGATGCTTGATCCCTATTTCAGTGGGCGAATAAATACTCCAAGGAAACTAAAATCATTTTTGGTAGCAAGGAAGATCACGAAGCCAATGCTGAAGATGGGATACTTCAATTAAAGAAATTTTCCCCAAAAACAGAATGCGACTACTTCTCAAAAGAGATGAAACGAGAATTAGTAAACGTGAAAAAAACTGTCACTGAAAAAAACGAAAGGCGAAAAGAAAGGCTGATAGAAGACCAGACATCAGCGTAAAAAATCTCCGATCTTTAATTTCACTCAATCCATAAAACCACGTTTTCAACCCGACCTGTTATTCAATCACTTCATTTTCCAAAATTCAACATTTTTCCCAAATTCATCAGTGTTTTGTATTGGATATTTAATGTCCCACTTTTACGGGTTTGAGGGCGCTCCATTCCCTGTACACGTAGTTACATTCCATCCCTAATCTCACTAAACAAGTAATTATATTCTAATATTTCGCCTTACTTAACATAAATAATAATAATAACGATGATAATTCTACAAGTGAGCGATATTCCAGGGCTTCCGTTTGCTCTTAACATAAAAATACATTTCGTATCCAAATACGCTACTCAGAGTCTCCTATTCATTCATCCAAAATCTACTCCTTCTCTATTCGAAACCGTACAACCCTACTCCAATTTTGTTCCTTTTTTATTTTTGCAGATATTCTGGTTCCGTGAATCCTTTGATTATCAGATACCATCTATTGTACCTCGAGACTATATATCATTTATTTAGTTATCAGTTTTTCTCTTCCTACCTGCCCTTTACATGTATCCTGAGCAACTCCAACTAACTCCAATGGCCAATCTCAAAAATCTCTCATGCATGCTTTCTACTTCCCTATACTCCTTTCATCACCAGACCTCCATTCCATAAAACAACACCACCCAAACCAAAGCGTCAAACATCGAGACCCTTATCCCCTAATCCTCATTAAATATTTTTTTTCCTATAACCCATACTTGTCCCACCGCTTTACTCACACATTTAATTCTCTTTATGACATGCAGCTCGTTCCCCTTTCTGCCTCAAACCAAAAACTTAAGTGATAGAACTCATCCACAATTTCCACTTTTTGTCTGTTCATATTCTAAACGTAATTTATTTTGGCCTTTCTATTTCCTAAACACATCACTTTGGTCTTATCTATGTTAACCATCAAGTGATCTGCTCTAACATACTCTTCAAAGATTCTTATTATCAGGTCCATACCCTTCTCATCATCTGCTAACAGAACTATGTCGTCCGCGAATGCTAGAGAGTATAGTTTGCTATTACCCAAAACCGTTCCTTCCTTCCCTTTCTCCTTTAGCATCTTCTCTAAGTTTCCCAGCAGCATATTAAACAGTAGCAGACTCAACCGGCATCCTTGCCTTAGACCTCTTCCCCAGATCAATGGCCAAAATTTAAGACCCATTTCTGGTCGAGACAAGGCGCCTCTGCAGTTTTGCAGAGAGGCATGGCTGTTAGGCACACAGGTATCTCACTAATCCAGGAACCCTGGTTAATTCGAGATAATATTAGGGGCTTAGGGAGGGCTGGTTTTTGTTACAGGGACTCTAAGACGGTCAATCCAAGGCATGCATACTGGCGAAGGGAGTCAATGTCGTCCCGCTGCTTGAGCTATGTTCCAGAGACCTGATGGTTATAGTCACGGATCTTAAAGGAATAGGAAGGTGTGATGCTAACTCCCACCATACTTTGTGGGGTAGCACGGACATCAACTCAAGAGGTAATGACCTATTGGAATAATTAATGACCACTGATTTAGATATTCTTAATATGGGGAACACCCCGACATTTTGTAATTCAATCAGGGAGGTAGTCATTGACATCACTCTCTATACCGGTAGTTTTACATATAAAAGCAAGGGGTGGAGAGTCTCAGATGAACCCACTCTCTCAGATCACTCACTGATAGAGTTCGTGTTGGAATCCGCTGTACGCACCGGCCCTAAATGGGTCAGAAATCCAAGAAAAACGGACTGGGGTCAGTTTTCCACGGAATTAAGAAGTACGTTCTCAGGGATGCCCAGGTCAATTAGAGACCTGTATACCCTGGAGATGGCGGCCGAGATTTTCACGGAAGCCATCAAATCCACTTATGAAAGTAATTGTCGGCCTGCAAAAGTCTGAAAGGCTGGAGAGACACAATGGTGGAACGCGAAACTCGAAGAGCTTCTTAGGCAAACCAGTGAGAGGTTAAAATGTGCCAGTTCTGGCAAAACGAAGGCCCGAAACGGCGGCTAGCCAACGAGATTGTGACCCCAGCCAGGATCAGGTAATCCCTGAAGTCCTTCAGTCCTTACAAGTCTCCCGGCCCGATTGGTATATATCCAGTCCTCTTACAGAGACCTGTTGAGATCATCATTAAGCCGTTTGTGGGACTTGCTAGGGCTAGCCTGACGTTGGGTTATGTTCCGGCGGCATGGAGGGATGCGAGAGTAGTCTTTATTCTGAAGACAAGCAGGATCGGTTATCTTCACCCAAGGATTTCCGACCTATTAGCCTCACATCTTTCCTACTAAAAACAGTGGAAAGAGTCGTGGACAGATATATTCGTGATAAAATATTGTCAAGTAGTCCTCTTCACAAGCAACAACACGCCTATAGAGCTGGTCACTCGACTGAGACGGCCCTAAGCATTGCAGTTAACCTAATTGAAGGACAACTGAATCAGAAAGGTCTAGCGATTGGAACCTCCATGGACATTGAAGGAGCCTTTAACTACACTTCTGAAAAGGTGATCAGGGTGGCCATGATCACACACGGGATGCCTAATGCAGTCGTGGAACGGACCTGCCACATGTTGGCCAATTGGAATCTAACCACGACTAAGAGTGACACAACTTTATGTAGAACCGTTGACTCGGGATGTCCGCACGGGGGTGTTCTGTCACCCTTGCTGTGGTGCCTGGTAGTGTATGAATTGCTTCATCTACTCACGAGTCAGGCCCTCAAGTTATATACTATGCAGCCGTGCGCGGTCAGCATCTGGATGCGCTCTTCGGAGTAATGCAGCAAACACTAAGAATAGTAGATTCATGGTGTAAGAGGACTGAACTATCAGTCAATCCGAGTAAGACAGATGCAGTTGTGTTCACCAAAAGATAAAAGTGGGGAACCACAAGTACATTGAATTTAGCTCGACAAAAACTCGAAATCAAAGTGCAAGCCAAATATCTAAGAGTTATCCTGGATAAGAAGCTGTCATGGACCGAGCTAGCTAGTAGCGACTCTTTGGATCTGTAAAAGAGCCATTGGGGAAAGCTGGGGCTTGAAACCGGAGACACTTATGTGAATCTATACAGCGATCCTGCGACCCAGCCTAACCTATGCGGCAGTCGTCTAGTGGGCCAGGGTCGAACTTTCTACTGTGAAGTCCCGACTAGAAAGAATCAGGGGAATGATTCTGAGAGGTATCACTGGTGCCTCGAAGTCGACACCCACGATGGCTCTGGGGGCACTAATAGGTTTGGAGCCTCTCCATTTCACCATAAAGGCCGTGGCTGCGAAGGCAGCCTCGAGATTAACCATAGTAAACGATAGCAGTATCTCGACAGTTATGCGAATACCAATCGACATCCCGAGGAGGCCGACACTGAGCATGCTCAGTGACAAAATGTCCACACGTCGCTACCTCTTCGACAAGAAATACCAAGTTAGCCTATCCACGAAAGAGGAATGGGCTAACGGTGAGGCACACCTTCCCAGTGATGGAGACAACTGGTTTACACGTCGTATCTCACTCAAGATTCCAATAGAATCTATTGGAAGCGTGAACAAAGTACGATGTGTCTTGAAATAAAAATCAGACACTACGTTATTCCGCTCACCCGGCGATATTCACAAACATTAACTGTTAGAATTGATATCAGAGGAGTTTTGAAAATTACAAACTCTAAATTTTCATTACTTTCCGGATCGATATCTAAGGTATTATTGACAGTTTCTTCTGTAGTTTTATCCGTAGAATCCGAAAATTAAAGAATTATTTTGTTATGCAAAAATCTGATATATCAAAACATGGATTTTTAAACGGCATAATATTTTCTTCTTTTTTTCGGCTTTTGAAAGAGTATCATACATAGTGATATACATATTTCGAGAGTGTTTGAAAAGCTTTTTCATTTAAAAAATAGCAATTAAATATGATCAGTAGTTTCCGAGGAGAATTATTATCCTTAAAATTATTATCCTTAAAATAATATTTAAGAAAATGACACAATAATGAGAAAGCTTACCTTTGTCCATTTTCTTCTTTATAAGAGTTTCTAAGTGTTGCACTTGCTGATTTCCAGGCTCTATTTGCAGAAATGCTCTAACATAAGACAAAGCTTTTGTATATTCCTGTAAAAAATATACAAATTGCATTTGATGTAATTTTATATATTGCTTCCGTAAAGAAACGCAATATCTAGATAAGTGAAAAGGGTCAAACAACTACCGCAGGGTCCCCTTAGAAGTGACTGCCATTCAGGAAAATTACACCGGCACACAGTAGAATAAGTGTAAATCACACATATTGCCTAGCACGCGATCATGGTACCAAAGTACTTTTTGGACCGAATAATTTCTGTGGATACACGTCGTTCCCACGTAAGTGTGGCACACAGATATTATGTGTTCTAGATACTCAGGATGTGCATGAAGCTCATAGGCGCTCTGCACCTATCGCTAGAAACTTCTTCACGTAAAATACTGTCACAGAATACTAAAGTGGAAATGACATCGTCCTAGAACGGGAACATGAATCCATCAGTTCTTAATTATGTCCCGATAATTTAGAGGAAAGCCAACTCTAGATCATTCTACCAGGACAATGAAATTTTCGAAAAATTGGTTGACCTCTTCTTTCTTAGGTTTTTAGAAGTAAGGCATCTAGATGGAGTACATAACTTTCCTCAGTTTTTATGTTAAGATCCAGACCAATCGTCTCGGCAGCCTGCTCCGCCGTTACGTAACGAAAAGGTTTTTTACTAATCATCTCGTCATTGTTGACCAGTTTCACGAGAGGATCTCTTTCATTTGTGACGATGTTAGCTGGACCTATGATAGTTCGGTGATAGAGATATTGGAGATATAGAAGTACGCGCCCGCCTAGAACCTGCTCATCGACATATGTATCTGCAAAAACGCAGAATCCTATTAGCGTGACCTATCGATGGCCTGGATTGACTACCGGAAGCTTTCGATTCCACCAATCACAGTCTTTTCATATGTATGTTGGAAAACCAGTTTTACTATCTCATCTGGAAAGAATTGTGTTACAACTAACAGCATTGCCTTTCACAGAGGTGTCTTTCAGGGCGACACCATGAGCCCTCTTCTCTTGGCCTTATATCATTTCCACTATCTCTCGCAATTGGCAATTCTCAAAGGTATTTCTGCGGCAAAACTGAATTTTGAATGCATAACATCACTCACGTATTTTACATAGATGATCAAAAGATCAATTATAAGTATAAGAGTAAGTAAATCTAGCTGAAAAGAGTGTCAAGGAGTAAACACAGGAGATTGGAACAGAGTTTGAGTCAGAAAAATGCGTCAAGCTCAATTTGAAGCGAGCAACACTAAATCGCATCCCTGAACACCCTGATGTCGTCGATAGCAACAATAAGCGACACCTTAGAAGTGGAGAGACCTATATATACACCTAAGCATGCCACAAAGCCGTATTCAGGACGCAACATCGATTAATAATGCTCTCCAATGAAAGTATAAAGGTTTTATCCGACAGATTTCTTTCCCGGAACGGTCGTCGAGGAAAAAAGTATCTGCATCTGTAAACATTGAATATATAATATCTGTAAAGTATTTGATCCGATAGTACACAGTAATCGGAAACACCCGAAAAGTTGGCCAAAATTCAATTAGTGAGCAGCTTTTCTTGAAACTCAGTATCCTTGTGCCTCCGTGGTCAAGGAATTAGGGTTCGAACACAAAATAGTTCAAAATAAAATGTTCAAAAACAAAATGGCAGACCAGATTTGGGAAAACTGACGTTAAGTTCGTGAAAAGTAGTCATCAGTGTGTTTTTAATATTTTTTAGAAAAAGGTCAAAATTGACACACAAAAAAGAGTTTAGGCTCCTATTGCGCCTAATCACCATGCGCATACACCTGTCTTGTAAACGTGTTTGAAACGAAAGTAGCCTTTAGGAGCAGTAAAGTTATAAATTTGTTCAATCACCACCTCGTAGATTTTGTATTTTAATCAGTGATCCCAACTTTAGCATGTTAAGCTACTGGCGCTTGCCCGGCACAGCGACTGTCATTGGTCGTTGTTGGCGCGCGAATCAAACTGGATATAATAACTAATTATTAAAATTAAATATATACTCATTATAAATTGCACATTAATTGTAACAAAGTTACAAACACCCCGCTATCGTACAGCCCTGCGGGCCCATGATTAGGAGTGGGGAACGACACCCCCAGTCCTTATAAGCGTGAACTTGCCCCGAAGGCAACCTGTCTTCAGCCTATACTCCTGAGTCTTGTGCTCCCTGCACGCCTGCCTAGCCTTGTGCTCTCTGCACCCCGATACGGGTAACGCTGTGCACCCCAAGTCACCAAGAGTTTCCAGACGACGCTTCCAGACCTTGACCGCCTTCTTCTTGAGATTAAAAAATCCACCTACGGTACCTTGGCTTCACTGCCCGAGTGCCCTGTCATCTCGATCGCTCACTCTTGGCTTCGCCGCCCGGTTCGGGCCTTACCAGAACTCCCACTTGCAAGCTGATCAGTGTAAGTTTGGTTAATAAACCACAGTTATATTTAAATTGTTGGATTATTGACTCTACCTAACTCTCGACAATCCAAATTCCTACACCCTTTTCTTTTAATTTACGAGATCCCTCAAAAATTTGGCGCCCTCCTTAAAAACCCAAAATCCCTCCAAAAATCCTTCCACAGTCGAGAAAAGAAGTCAAGATAATGATGAAACCATAATTACAAGTTGTTACATTTGTGCCATTTGGAAACGTTTTATTTAAAAGTTTGTTGTTGCTGTGAAATTTGAATTTTGAAAGTTGTTTGATCGAAATGTTTATTATTGAAATGTTTTATTATTTTTTAGAAGAAGTGCGGGTAGGATAAATGTATTTAGTCGAAAAAAATGCGGGTAGACTGTTATAGATATCCGTTAAAATAGTTGGTATACTTCGCGTGTTCGCAAGCTCTGCCACCTTTAATAAAATAAAAAGATCACCCTGAGAAAAAACGCCTTATCTGTATTCCTTGTAGCAGGATTGAATAAGTGAAGGGTTTAAACAAAAAATCGTAAACAAAAATAAATAAAATACGGTTGGAAAAAACGGAAATGAATTTCGGAAAAATAAAACGGGAAAATAGAATTTACTAGTGAGAAGAAACTAGAGAGAATAGAAACAACCTTAACCAAACCACCCTAACACTTCCCGTCCCCAGTGGATACCTCCGCAGGCCAAGCGCAACCGCGAAGTAGTAAAAACCGAGACGCTCACTGAAATGAACTTGCCGGTTTTTAATTAGCCATAAAGAACCCCTAAGCTAGTCCGTACAGAAG
The DNA here is from genome assembly GCF_010883055.1 of Belonocnema kinseyi. Lineage (NCBI taxonomy): Eukaryota > Metazoa > Arthropoda > Insecta > Hymenoptera > Cynipidae > Belonocnema > Belonocnema kinseyi. The sequence goes on along the minus strand of NC_046657.1, from coordinate 177,421,532 downwards.
AAGAAAGATGTTAGATAAAGGATTAAAAAATCGAATGAAGTTAAGGTCCGGCAGAATAAAAATTATTCCAAAAATGGCACATCCGGTCAAAAATACAAGAGATAATAGGGAAACAAATGAAATTCTGGAAATTATACTGGAAGAAAATAATGCACAAGCAGATGCGGGTAACTTTGAAAACGAAAATATTACTATTCAATCGGTCGAAGGAGAAAATAGAATAGAAGAATTATTAAGAAATTTGAACTTAAAATTTGTAACGGTACGAAATAGAGAGTTAGAATTGGGGGAAAAAGATACATATCAAGCGAAAGGTGCAATCCCAAGGACGACAACACAAAGACAGACAGAAAGTACCCCAAACCCAACAGACAAAACCATACCTCAAATAGACACGAAATTGAAATATTATCCCCAAATAGTGAGAATGCGTTAGGTAATTGGAGACTAGAAAATGAGAGCAGTAGAAATTTTGAAAATGATGAATCAGAAACGTATAGAATAGATATAGAAATTGTTAAGAAAAGAACTCGAAATATTAGAAAGAGACAGGGAACGATTAGAATTGAGTCGGTTAGAAAGGGAAGAAACTCTTAGAAAAGAATGAGATAGGATAGAAAAAGAAAAAGCAGAGAAAGCAAGAGTAGGTCGCGAAAAATTACGAATAGAAATAGAAAGACAAGCGAAAGAAAATGTGAGAATCAATAATGGAACGTTCGAAATTAATTCTTTTTTAGATAATAATAATGAACTTTGAAATGAGGCACAAGAGTTAATAAATTTTTAAGAAAAGAAAAGTGATAAAATCAAAATCAAAGAACTTTCAGAAGAAATTTAAAATTTAAAGGATAAAATGGATCGAATTTTAAATTCAAGTCAAAATTTAATTTCTCAAAGTAATAAGTCAAGAAATGTGCAAAATACGGTTCATTTCGAAGAGACAGAATTAGATTTTAATCAGCAAAGGCACTCTTTAGCAGGTGCACGCAATAGAATGACAATAAATAGGGGTAGCGGTCAAGGGGACGAAAACTCATTACCGAGACCGGTACAAAGGCAATCAATTATGCGAAAATCAAATCTACCTCAATGTCAAACAGACTTGCAAGGTGGAATAGATAGAAGTAGAGGGACCGATATGGAAAGAGAAGAGATGAATGAAAATAATATGAATGAAATTCCAGCAACTCTCTTTCCTTTCGGAATGATACAAACTCCTTTCCAAATAATGTCATACTGGCCGATTAAATTTAAAAATAGTCCAACTTATTTTTTAAATAATTTAATCAGATTTAAAAGAGGGTGTAAAATTAAGGAACGAGACATTTATGAAAATTTAAGAATTGAATATAAAGTGTACATTTCAAGAAATGCTTTTTCGAATTTTTCAGAATTAGAAATATTAGGTCGAGAATGGGAAACAGAATTATCAAAATCTAAAATTAGAGGTCAACAATTAAGCATTTTAGATAAAGAGGATAATAAAAATAACAAAAGTAAAAATGATCCAGGAAATGATAAAAGTCAAAATAATATTAAAAATGAGAATGAAAATAGAAATCAAAATCAGGATCAAAATCAAGAAAGACAATTTAGGCCGAGGTATCGTCACCAACAAAATATGCAACAATACAAACCAAGATTCCCAAATGAAAATCGAAAATTTTTTAATCCAAGATTTTCAAATAATAATTCGAATTATACAAATAATGAAAGATATCCAGGAAATCAGAGGTCTATGCATAATAACAGTAATTTTAAAAATCAAAACACAGCTGTCCAAGCATTATTATACGCAATGAATCAGCTGTTAGGGAACACACAGACACAACAAACGAATAATTCTCCGCAAATACCAGCGCTCTTATATAACGCAGAAGAAAATAATAACAAGTCAGAAGACAAAAGGAATAATAAAAATAAAAATTCAAAAAACTTAAAAGATGAAAATAGTAGGGATGATAGAAATGGTGAAATAAATTCAAGTCGACAGGATTTTATGGATCCAAACTTAGGAAACCAAAATTTTAATTACAGATCGCGAGAACCCTTAACATGCTACAATTGCGGGAAAGTAGGTCATTTTCAACGGGATTGTTGGTATAGTTTAGATCAGGGAAACGCATACGGTCGCTATTAAAAGCCGAAAATAGCAGACAAACCCAGAGACCGCCAGAATTACTTGACACAGACACAAATGACTCGGATGAAACAAGATTACACCTTATGATAAGTTTTGAAAATCATAAATTTGAAGTGTTAGTTGATACCGGTGCAACTCACTCTTATATAGGTGAAAATTTTATAAATACAGTAAAAGAATTAGATTACGAAATTAAAAAACCAATAAATGACACATTAATGGTAGCTAATGGTCAAAAATTAAAAATTACAATACAAGTTTTGATCCCTATGAAAGTAGGGCATATGAAAAAATATTTATTATTCAGACTGGTACCAACTTTAAGATCAATGGGAATAATAGGAACCGATATGATTAAAAGATAGGGTTTAAAAATGGATTATGAGAAAAAGATTTGGTGGTTACCATAATTACCAAATATTTAATATGCGATTGAATCAAAGTTAATTAAAATGCAGGAGCCAATAATTAAGGAAAAGAAAGAAAATGCAAAAGAGAATGAAAATAGGGAAAGTGATAAGAGTAAATTAAAATTCGAATCCAAAATTAGCCCGCGAAACGACATGCGAGAGAAAAAGACAGATTTGCTACATACCAGATTTGCCACATACCCTATCCCAACCCCTCTTTACAGGTGATGCACTAGACTCGATCCTGCCAGCAACCCAGCCGGCACAGAGTGTACGGGGGCATGGTGCCCCACACCCTAAACCTTATAAGGCGAGCGATGCAACACTGGCACGTGCCAGCGTGGGCATCCAAAGATTAGATAAGCAGGCTAGTCCAAATATAGAGAGAGAGAAAGGAAAACAAATAAGGATAAAAACAAAATAAATACAAAGTTACAGGTGAAAAATAAAGATAGGCATTTAAATACAGAATTTAAAGGACCATTGGAATGCATTAAAGAGAAAAATGATTCTAAATTATAGACGAAATTAGATAAAAAGGAGGAAAAAAATGATTCAACAATAGAAAAATTATTCGCAATTAGGAAAAGTAATTGGTATAATTTTAGGAATAATGCGGTTATTAATAATAATATAAAACGCGTAAAAATAGAAAGAAAGAAAAAGTTAGAATTTTGCGAGGAAATTTCTGAAGGGATAATAGAGTTGAATGAAGCACAACAAGTGCAATTGGAAAGTTTAATTAAAAGAAAAATTACGAATCAAGGAACAGAGTTAAAACCGACACATCTAACTAGTCATAAAATAGATGTGCAAGGTCATGAACCAATTAAGCAAAGACACTATTATGTATCGCCTGGTCAAACCCTATAGTGATGATTAAGAAATCTAACGGGAAATACAGATTTTGTTTCGATTTCAGAAAAGTAAATAAAATTACGAAAAAAGACTTATACCCCATTCCAATAATGTCGGAAATATTAGACACATTAAGATCAGCAAAATACATGTCTAAAATCGATCTTCGTTCAGCATATCGCCAGATACCACTGGACGAAGAATCGAAACCAATCACAGCTTTTATAGTACCAGGTAAAGGAAGGTATCAATTTAAAAGGATGCCATTTGGATTAACAAATGCTCCTGCTACATTCCAACGCCCGATGGACAAAATAATAACACCAGAATTAAAGCCAAATGTATTTTGTTATCTTGATGATATAATTATAGTTTCAAAAAATTTTGAAGATCATTTAAAATATTTAGAAATAGTTCTAGATAAAATTGAAAATGCAGGTTTAACAATAGGTTTGGATAAATGCGAATTTGGATGTTCATAAATAAAATATTTGGGTTTTAAAGTTAACGAAAAAGGATTACAAGTTGATGAAGAAAAAATAGAACCAGTTTTAAATTTTCCAAGGCCTAAAACAATAAAACAAGTTCAAAGATTAATAGAAATGGCATCATGGTACAGAAAATTTATCCCAAAATTTGCAGAAATAATAGAGCCACTGCAAAAGCTATTAATAAAGGAAGTAAAATGGGAATGGTCTCATAAACAGGAACAGGCATTTACGACTATCAAACACTTACTAACGACAGCACCAATCTTAGCCTGTCCTTATTTTGGAAGTCCATTTCAACTTGAAACTGATGCTAGTAATATCGGATTAGGAGCTGTTTTAACACAAACAATAAACGGTGAAAATTACCTAATAGCGTTTGCGAGTAGAGGTCTAAATGGAGCTGAATGTAAATACTCAGCTTCAGAAAAAGAAATTTTAGTAGTAGTTTGGGCGATTAGAAAATTTAGACCATACTTAGAAGGTTATTCTTTTAAGGTTATCACAGATCATATTGCATTAAAATGGTTGCACAATTTAAAAAATCCAACAGGTAGATTGGCAAGATGGGCTTTAGAATTATTAGAGTACGATTACGAAATTTTGTACAGAAAGGGAAGTTTAAACCATGTTCCAGATGCATTATCAAGATCAAAGGAAAATGAGATAAAACTTTCTAGTATTTTATCAAAAGTTTTTAGTATTTTATCAAGTATTGTAGAAAACAAAGAAAAAGATTTTAAGGAAATTTAAGATAACTGGTATAAAAATAAAATGATTAAGATTAAAAATAAACCTGAGGAAAATCCTAATTGGCGTATAAGCGATAATCAAGTCTACTTTTATAGACCCGACCCTTTAAAATCAAGCTTAAATTTAGATAGCAACCCGTGGAAATTAACAATACCGAAAGAATTGCGAGGACAAGTTTTGATTGAAAATCACGATAATAAACAAGCAGGACACTTAGGCATGGAAAAAACATACGCGAAAATTTCCGAAAATTATTTTTGGCCCGGAATGTATTCTGAAACTCTTAAATATGTGAAATAATGCGATATTTGTCGGAGAATAAAACCAAAAGTAAACAATCAGATAGGTATGATGGGAAAGCGAATAATCGAAGAACCATGGACAGTAGTAGCATCTGATATGATGGGTCCATTACCAATGACCAATGTAAATGAGTCAATAATTAATTTGACGAAAGCTTTTGGTATTTGACATTCGAAAGCTCCTAAATATCATGCACAGGCAAATCCGACTGAAAGATGTAATAGGTCAATTAAAACAGCAATTAAAGCGTATTTAGAAAAAGACCATAAAACATGGGATGAAAATTTAGATGATCTGCAATTCGCGTTAAATACTAGTAAACATTCGTCTACAGGTTTTCCACCAGCTTTTTTAAATTTAGGTAGAGAACTTTAACCAATAGAAGCTTTAAATAAAGATTTAGACGAAAAAAGCGAAATAGAAATTCAAGAGTCAGAAAAATGGGCAGATAGAATGAAAACATAAAAAATAATTAGAGAAGAGGTAATTAAAAATTTAGATACCGCAAATGAAACGCAATCTAGATATTACAATCTTAGACGTAGACCTATAAATTTTAAAATTGGCGAAAGAGTACTAAAAAACAATAAAACACTGTCGAACAAGGAGGAAGAAATAGCTCAAAAATTGAATAAAAATTTTGAAGGACCATTTTTTATTAAAACAAAGATTCCACCAACAATCTACGAATTAAAAACTAAAAATGGAAAATCACTAGGTAATTGGAATGTTAAAGATATCAACAAATTTATTAGTAGAGAGTAGATTTTGATTTGAATTTTTCTTTGAGGTGGCATGTATGTTAATGATTTAATTGTTACACCACTGACAAAAACAGAAAAATAAAACAAACACCGACATTTAAAAAAACAACAAAAAACAGAAAAGGCATTTATTTTCAGAATAATGGATCCACGTTTAGTCCTCAAATGCAAGGATTGCCTTCTGGGGTTGGTGGGGGAAGAATTATTGACCCACTCATGTAAAAAGTGGATTGATCTTCTTCAACCACCATCAACGGAGACCATTGAGGAAAGAACAGAGAGAATGAAGGAGGTAGATAGGAGGAAAAGAGCAGAAATAGATAGGGAGATGTTGAAGGAAGTAAAAAAAATCCGCGACAGAAAATTGTGGTAACAAAAGATTAGCATGTACGACGAATACGGATCTAGAAGAGGAGATCCCAGGATCCAAAAATTAGCTGAAGAAAAAAGAATTTATTATGGTCTTCCAACCATCGATGAAATTAGGAAGGGGCTAAAAGAGAAGAAACGGAAGGAAGAGGAGGAGATGAAGAGAAAAAAATTAGAAGAGAAAAAATTAGAAGAAGTTTTCGAGAAGATTAAAAAACAACATGAAAAAGAGATGGAAGCTAGAAAGACAGAGGAAATGAAAAGATTATTAAAGATAAAACAAGAAAAGTATATCTAGGAAGCCACCAGGAAAAGAACGGAAGAGGAGTTGGAGGAAGAAGGATTAAGAAGAAGGGCAGAGCTACAGGAGAAAGCGAAGAAGAGGAAAGAAGCAAGAAAAATCCAAATAAAAACAAACATAGAAAAAATGAAAATAATAATAGAAGAAAAAGAAGAGTCTTCCACAGATTGGGAAACTGATGTTTGATTCGAAATAAAGTATTTTTAGTACCTTTTTCCACAAACACCACAGACAAATTATTTTTGACCCTTTACAAACACAACGGAAAGAATAATTTTGCTCTTTTCATACACTACAGATATAGACGTTATTTGAAATTTAATTTAATAATTCAATTTAAATTTTTTTAAAAGAAACGAATTTAACAAAGAAAATTTATGAGTTGCAAATAAAAATAAATACGGCTATAAGAGGCCAAGTTTGATTTTTACTTTAAAATAAAAGTCGATTTTAGAGATAAGTTAATTTTCTGGAAAGAAGAGTCACGGAAAAGCAGAATCATAAAAGGATACTCATAGGAATGGATAACACAGAAAATTTTTTTAAAATAAATTAAGATAAGTAATTTGGAAAAAGTATATTTCAAATAAAAACTCTAGATTTTACATGTTTTCGAAATAAAATAAGAAAAAGATATGTAGAAAAGAATAAAAGTTTCGCTTTTTGTTTTTATTTGTGTGTAAAGAGTAGGATGTGTTAATTTATGTTTCAGGTTATAAGAAGATGATGGAAGAAGTAAAGATGTGGCAGTACAGGCATTGCGAGAGGATGGTTCCAGTGGAACTTTACATTATTCACGATACGTACTGTGAGCAGATGTCGAACAGGAACAAAAACTACCACACTGTTCCTGATTCGACAAGGACCAAATATATAAAAGGAGGGTGGACAGAGGGAAATGAAAAGTTTAAGAAAATTCTAAAATTTACTCTTGAAAAGGAAGTATGGACAAAACTCAGAGAAAAACAAACAGCACAAAAAACGGAAGATAAAAAAAAATGACGAAGAAGATGGAGAGTATATTCAGCTGGACCTGACAGAGGAAGAATCTTGCCTGACACTCAACGACGAAATCGAGAAAACTAAACAATTACTGAAAAAATAAACGTCGTCCCAAACAGAGGGGGGGGGGGGAGGTTGTAACAAAGTTACAAGCACCCCGCTATCGTACAGCCCTGCGGGCCCATGATTAGGAGTGGGGAACGACACGCTTCCAGACCTTGACCGTCTTCTTCTTGAGATTAAAAAATCCACCTACGGTACCTTGGCTTCGCCGCCCGGTTCGGGCCTTACCAGAAATCCCACTTGCAAGCTAATCAGTGTAAGTTTGGTTAATAAACCACAGTTATATTTAAATTTTTGGATTATTGACTTCACCTAACTCTCGACAATCCAAATTCCTACACCCTTTTCTTTTAATTTACGAGATCCCTCACATGATATCAGAAATTACGTAAATTGTGATTTATGACAAGAAAAAAATAAAAACGCCTATATTTTTTAATTAGCTGTTTTTTTCTAGTTCCAAAGACTAATTTATATTTCATCAACTAATGTTTAAATGAATATATTTCTAACATTTAATATAATATGTATGAATATTTGCAATATTTTATGTGCAAATTTCTATTGCAAAAAAAATCTTACTAGATAAATACCTGAAAATAAAGTTTTCAGCTGAAAAGATTTCTTCCTGATTGAGAGACGTCACATAATGACGCTCATAATGAGAAAAAATGAACAAAAATCATCATTGCTGATAATAAAAATTGAACCAGTGTTTACTGGTTTACCTTTGTTAATAAAATAAAAATTCATCTTTTAAATTGAGAGAAAATGTGCAATTTTTAAAAAAATATACTTGTTGGTATTTGTTTCAAACCTTGCATCACAAATTATGTAATTTGTGATATTAATGTACAATTTATGATGATGATATTGCTTGATTTCAATAATTGTCAATTATACCCGGTTGGAATCGCGCGCCAACAGCGACCAATGCGAGTCGCTGCGCTGGGTAAGTGCTCAACCTGCCAAAGTTGGGATGACTGATTTCAATATGAATCACAACGGAGCGACATTACTCAAATAAAACTTGTATTGGAATTTTATCACACGAACCTCCAGCAACACTCATCATATTTTTTCAATGAAATCGCCCACTGAGAACAAAATATAGAGCACTTGTTACGGAGCGTATAATTTGGCGTTTCGACACGTCTCGCGCAAGTATGGGAACAGGCCATTTTTCGACTCATATTAAAGTCCACTTGCGTAAGATAGAACCCAATCCTGCCGCCATTTAATCTTTATTTAATCTTTGATGAGCAGCTTCTCGACCAGAGGAAGTATGGCATTTTCCACAGAAATGTGAACGTTCAGTCAATGTCGTATGACCTAACTTTTTCTTTCCTCAAATCACCCGGATCCAAGGACCTAATACGCATACTATCTAGGTCCCCAACTCATGCGGGAACGACGTACATCCAAAGACATCATGCGGCACAAAGTGTCCTTTATTAATGTCTCTGTTACTCTTACAGCATTAGCCTTGACACCACACCGCCAAACGCTCCTAGGGAAATACAGCCAATTGCTAAAAATGAGAAGTGTCGCATATACTTGAACTTCTTACTCTCGACAGTTGCTTCTATCGCGCACTCGAGGCCTGAAATACTACTTCTTGACTTCGAGATACGAACTAAGCTGGTCGTCCTAATCATGGAAGCTCTTGGAGGTGCCAAACTTGTACTAGTTAATAGCCACAAAAGCATCTCTGTGTGTGAACCAAATTCCAAGAGACTTTCGGGGAAAATGTAACAGGCAGTCGTCTTTGGATCGCTCAGTATCCTCAGGCTACACGAAATTTGTGCAGGATCGTCGAATTAAGTCCATCGTAGACTATAACCATCTATCTCACGATCGTGAGACGGGGTTGGAACTCAAATTTTGCCACGATTTCGCCGGCAGTGGGTGCAATTTCGTAGAATGGCATCCGCTCCCGGTAAAATCTCGTGGTCTATTGTTAACGTAAATATAGGATTATGTTAAATTTATTTACCATTATTGTATAAACAGTACCTTGATTCTTGCATTTCCTATGGCTAGATAGTAAAGACAATCTCGCTTTCCTGTATCTTCTTCGGGCTGATTAAACAGATCTTCCAGTAAAATTATTCCCTTTCTAATATCTGCTGGATATTTGCTCCTCACTAGACACCATGCATATTCAAATTGTACCTTTTGTGATACATTAGACGAACGCAGTTGTTCATGATAAGTTCGTTCAAATTTCTGAAATGAGTATCATCAATAATATAAAGACTAATTCTTTTATAAATGTTTTCTAAAAAAGAATCCAAGAAAACTAGAGTATACAACAGATATGTAATTGTTACAAAACACAAAATTATATATTCTACATGTAGATTAGGGTGGGCCGAAAAACGGTTGGTTAATTGTTCAATTAAGGATAGCAGAAATCTGTGTCTACATATCAAATGAGTTAATATGAGTTTTTTCATATTTTCGCAGCGTTTACTTTATCTGGCACGTAACTTAATAGGCATAAAAACTTTCAAGTTTCAAAGGTTGATTATTTAAATATATTTGAATGTTGTATAGTCACTTTTATACCAATTCATTTCACCCTCTGCAAATGTATTCGTTATCATGTGTGGGTGTGTGTGTGTATATATATATATAATTAAAAATTTGTCATAAGGATAACCGCAGGATTTCGCCGGGAACGGATGCTAATCTGAAAAATTGCACCCGCTTCCAGCGAAATCGCGGTAAAATTTCAGCCATAACCACGTCTCCCAACCGTGAGATAGGTGGTTACAGTCTGTAAAGGAATCAGTACGACGATCCAGCAAAAGCCTCGTGCAACCCAAGAACACGGAGTGACCCAAGGACAACCGCCTTCTGCATTTTTCCCACAAGTGTTCTAGCATATTGTTGACACGCAGGGATGCTTTTTAGGCTATTAGCAAGTGAAAACTTGGCACCTCCAAGAGCGCCGATGATAAGGACGATCAGTTTAAGAGAATATTCCGGGTACAATAGTTGCAACTCCCTTATAAGGTCTCAATACCTCTCTTTCTTTCCATTCTCCTTGGCTATGATGTTTTTATCAGCTGGTGCCGAAAATTCGATAACGAACATGGTTCGCTTCTCGAAGTCAAGAAGAACCATGTCAGGCCTCGAGCGAGCAACAGAAAAAATTGTCGAGAATATAAAGTTCCAGTATATGCGGCACTTCCCATTCTCGACAATTGACTCAATTTCCCTAGGAGCATTTAGAGGAGCGACATTAAAGTGAATGCCGTAGGAGTGACAGAGATGGTAATAAAGTACTCTTAGTGCCGCATTGTGCCTTTGAATGTAGGTCGTTCCCGCGTGAGTTGGACAACTAGATAGTATGTAAGCTAAATGCTCGGGGTGTGCATGGCACGCTCAGCAGCTATCATCGGGAATGTCTTGGCTCAAAATGTGGCGATGGTATGTTAAGGTGGAAATGACACCGCCTTGGCATGCAAAAATGCAACCCTCTGTACCAGACTTCAATCCGGGCGATTTAATGAGAGAAAACGTTAGCTCACAAAAAAATTGACTGATCCTTCACATTTCTGTGGAAGATACCGTGCATCCTCTTATCGAGGAACTGTTCACGAAAGTTTTTCTCTTGTGCTTTCTTAATCCGGGCTTTC
>NC_046657.1:177391525-177410331 GCF_010883055.1 Belonocnema kinseyi | reverse complement strand
TGATAAGTATGTATATTTGCGTATGTATATTTATATTATTTTTATGTTAATAGCCTGCATCTAATTATGTACACTATATTTTATTTCTTTACTTTTGTTAAAAACTTATTTTTCATTATATCGTCAAATAGATCGCTGTCATATTTTAACTGTAACACGTAACACCTGTTCCTTATAGGGCTATTTATCCCTAGGAACTTTTCAAAAACAAATACAAATACAAATATTTCGGTTATGAAATTTCAGACATTACTTCAAATTGGATTTTTATTCACTGCTGGCACCAAGCCTTTAAATTTATTGTTGGTAATGTTTACTTCAAGCCATCGCTAGGTTGCTAGGCTCGTGTCGAAGCGCTGTAGATGTTGATTGCTAGAATTTGTTCAGACTATCCTTATATCTCAATTTTGTTGGGGGGGGGGGGGTTAACTCTCATATAGGGGAACTGAATCAGTTAACTGATGAATCTTAAACCGAGGATGTGGTAGTCTCTCCTTTCCGTTTAACCTTGAACAAAGAGATCGACCTAAGAGGTGGGGCATTAATAAATTGTTTGGAGGGGTACAATTTAGTGGTTTGTAAATGACAGACCTGAAAATGATACACCAGCACAATAAACTTTCATAGGCCATCAGGGTAAAAGTATAGTAGATCTCATTCTTTGTTATGCGGACTCCTCGGGTTTGATTTCCGATTTTTTGGTTTGAGGGATTCCTAGATTATCAGACCATTTCCAGTGGTTTTTAAAATTGCTGATTGTATTTGAACTTCAAATGATGGGTTAAATAACTCTTTTGATGATAATAAATTCGTCTGGAGAGAAACGGCATTGGAGGCATAAACTGAACAAATGTTAGTCTCGCCTGGTGTTTCTTATACTGTTGACGATGTGGATATTTTGAACGAGAATCTCATATCTGCCACTTCTGTAGTAGCGGATAAGTTCGACCTGGTTTCCAAGGCTTTTGGGCGAGTACCAAGAAAACAATCTCGGCTCGATATAGAATATGAAATGATGCGTCGTAAATTGAAAGACTCATTAAAAGAAAGTAATTTATCCCAATTTTCAGAGCTAGATGTTAGTGAGCATAGGAAAATAAAGAAAGTTTACCTTGAGCTTCAAATTTCAAAAAGAAATAATTTTGACTGTAGTCTGTTCTGGACAGGAGAGAATAGTTTTAGACAGCCATGCCACTTTCCTGGAGGGCTGTGGGAAATATTTGTCATGAGAGTTGACAGTGGCCGTGTGGCGGCGCCAGCTATGCAGTTGGCCTAGAATTCAAATATTGCACGGCGAAAGTGTTAAAAAAAATGTTTTTCAAATGAAAATAATTTTTTAATATTTCTGGGTAAAAGATAATCATCTTTAAGATTTTTTTATTACTATTTTGAATACTAAAACACGACTGAACATTGTCACGAATGATCAATTCTAGTAGGGAGACATGCGTGTTTAGGTCAAGTCAATTAGAACCACAGCACTTTAATTAATAAAATATCGCCGTAAAAGCGCGGTCTTTATTATAAATAGATTAGAACTGTATAAAATCAACAGAACTTGTTGCTTAGCGAACGCGGACTAATGAGACGAGAAAATAAAATTGGGAAACCGAGCAACAAGACTATGTGTAAGATAAGGAGAGCACGAAAACGATAAAATGGGCTTAGACATAAATTTAGAGATTACTCAATACGGAAATCAAGTATAAGGACAAGTCCAAGAACGAAGAACGCAAACAAAATAGAAAATAAGAACACAAATAAATGAAATCATAAAAACAGTGAACTAATGTCCAATTCACAACATTCCGCCCGCTTTCGTCCCTGACGAAATAGGCTCTCAATCACTGCACTTAAGATAAACGTGGTAGAAGGCACAATTTAACGATGGGCCGATCGAGTGTGCTAGTCTTTGTCTTGAGATTGACAAGCCGAACTAGGCCATCACTGCCAGGATGAATCTGTAGAATCCGACCCATGGGTTATTGAATGGGTGGAAGGTTCTCATGTCGAATGAGAACAGAACTGGAATCTGTAAGGATGGCGATGAAGTAGCCCATTTGGATCGAGGTTAAAGTTCTTTCAAATATTCAGCTGACCAGCGATTCCAAAAATGATCACGCATTTGCTGGATCAACTGCCAGCGAGTCAATCGATTTGGAAGAACGTCTGCAAGCGATGGTTCAGGAACTGCATTCAGTGGACCTCCAATGAAAAAATGTCCTGGTGGGAGAACAGAAACGTCTGTTGAATCATCTGACCGAGCTCTGAGAGGCCGAGAATTAAGGCAAACCTCAATTTGTATTAAAAGAGTCGTCATTTCTTCAAACATCAATGTAGAGTTTCCAATGACTCGACGAAGATGGAATTTTGTCGACTTAACTGCAGCTTCCCATAAACCTCAGAAGTGAAGTGCTGCAGGAGGATTGAATTTCCACTGGGTACCATGCGAAGCAAGGTATGTAGCGACCGAAGCAAACTCTGCTGATTCAACAGAAAACATTTCCTGTAGTTGACGATCTGCTCCCACAAAATTCGTACCCTCGTCACTAGAGAACGTTCACCAAAGACCACGACGAGAAATAAAGCGAATATAAGCAGCTATGAAGGCTTCTGCAGTGTAATCAGAAACCAACTCGAGATGAACTGAGCGGGAGGCACAACAGGCGAAAATACAAATCCAGGCTTTGTGGGAATGGTGACCTTGTCCTTTGGAGGTCCGAACATTGATGGGGCCAGCATACTCTACTCCAGTGTTCATGAATGCTCGTTCAGGTGGAGTAATACGGATGGAAGAGAGGTCACTCATTAGCTGTTGCTGAGTATTTCCTCTGTTTCTGACGCATTTAATGCACCGATGAATCAATGATCGTACCAAACTGCGACCTCAAAGAATCCACTAAGATTGTCATAACGTTCCAAGGGTAAGTTGGACACCCCATGATGACAGCGAGGGTGACAGTCGCGGATGATAAGAGTTGTGATAAAAGACTCAGGAGGTAAAATCAGTGGATGCTTCTCATCATAAGTTAAAAGAGAGTGCTTTAAGCGACCTCCGACACGAAGATGTTGACCATCAAAAAACGGAGTCAACTTTATTAGAGTGCTACTCTTAGAAATCTGCATTTTATTTTTTAGAGCGGTGATTTAATTAAGAAAATAGCGATTTTGTTCTTGCTGAATCCAGAATAAAAGAGCTGTTGGAAGATCTAATGCAACTAAAGTCCGAGAAATGATAATAGAACGACATTCAAAGCGTCACGAAAACGAAGACGCCAAGCAGTGACTCGTAGTAATTGGTCTAAAGATGGATAACGACTCAGAAGATCCCACGTTTCATTACACGAATTGCTACGTTGACAGGAACTCGACGTTCTTCTTTGGCCACTGTGTTTTCTGGAGGACCAAGCAGAGATGAAGGCCACTCTTCTTGTCTTTTAAGCCACAGGGGGCCATTCGACCAGAGTGAAAACTGCGAAAGTTCGCAAGCTGACAACCCGCGAGAAGCACAGTCAGCTGCATTATCTGCACCCGGAACGTGATGCCAAATTGCTGAAGGAAGGAACGTTTGAATTTCTGAGACCTGATTCGCGACATATACCATCCATCTTGTAGGATCAGCTGAATTCCAATGAAGTGTGTTCATAGAATCAGACCACAAATGTAGAGCAGCATCAAAATGCAGTTGAGTTTGAAGGTGAGCGACGAGACGAGCTAACAAAACTGGGGTACATGGCTCAAGACGAGGAAGCGGAACAGTTTGAACAGGAGCGACCTTTGTCTTTGAAGAAATGAGTCCAATAAAACAATTTCCGTTTGGCGAAATTGTCTTTCAATAAACGACAGCACCGAATGCTTTTTCAGAAGCGTCAGCAAAGCCATGAAGTTCGAAAGAGCACTTCACCGAACGAAATCCTATCCACCGAGGTATCCTGACTGCGGAAAGACAAGGAAGATCTTCATAATATTTTATCCAGCGATGACGAGCTCCTTCAGGCAAAGGATCATCTCAGGATAAATCAAGCTTCCAGAGTTCCTGGATAAAGATCTTTGTGACAATGATAACAGGTGCCGACTATCCTAGAGGATCAAATAATTGGGCTGACTGGCGGACGACAAGGCGCTGTGTGATGATATCTTTAATAGGCCTAAGATCTAACTGGAAAATAAAACAATCAGTACTTGGTTTCCAAGTTAACCCAAGCATCGAAACCGATGTTTCTGACTGCCATGATATATCTGGAGATAACGCGTGCAGATCCTCCGGAATGCGCTGCATTATCTCATGACTGTTTGAATTCCACTTGTTGAGCGGCAAGCCGCCCGCCGAGAGGAGACCACGTAGTTAGTTGTGTAATTCAATAGCATCTTCCAAATTATCCGCTCCAGATAAGACATCATCGACATAGATGCCATTTTTTATTACATCAGCAGCCAAGGGAAATCGATCCCCTTCATCAAGACCAAGCTGCTGAACGGTGCGGAGAGCTAGAAATGGGGCACAAGTCAGAACATATGTGAGAGTACTGAGTCGAAATACTTGCACGGGCTCATTTTGACTTTCTCGCCACAGAATAAGTTGGAGATTCTTATCATCTTGATGGACAATGATCTGTCAATACATTTTTTCGACATTTGCAGAAAAGACAATGAAGTGAAAACGCCACTGCAGCAAGACGTCTGAAATATTTAATTGTAATTTTGGCCCTGCATAAAGACACTCGTTCAATGAAATGCCTCGACTTGATCGTCGAGAACCATTAAAAACTACTCGTAGTTTCGTGTTTGAACTAGGTTCACGCCAAGCTCCATGATGCGGAAGAAAAAATGACCGCGAGATACTTCTTGGATCTGCAGGGCTGTTGACGGACTTCATATGCTGAAGTGGATGGTATTCCTCCATGAATTTGGCATACGCTTCTTGATGGGCAGATGCACGACGTATCTCCCACCTTTAGTCCTATAGTGAGTCTTTTGGAAAAGTTTTTCACACTCTTCTTCCTCAGCTGTCCGGAAAGGACTGCTGAATCCTCCCAAAAGTTTTGAAGGTCAAAAAAAAGTTATTCACTCTTGGAACAATGAAACATATTCACTGTAGATAAATCCAAAGGTGATGTATTGCCTGTAGGTCCACAGAGAATCCACCCGAAAAAGAAATTTTGAGCTACAGGAGTGCCCGGGAGACCCTTTCGAAGACCTTGTTTAATTAATATTGCATAGGCATCTACACCTAAAATTAAAACAATTGGAGCACTTCCACTGAAGTTCGGATACGGTAATTTGTAGACCAGTGAGATGAGGCATTCCTCAAGACTAATTTGATGCTCTGGGCATTTAGAAATCAACTTTGGAAGAGCAAGAGCCCGGAGTTGAAGTTTAAAGCCCGAATCATACCTTGGCGAGACAACGACGTTAACTGATCGACGAGACGTCCGACTTACTTTCCCCCACTCCTTGGAGAACAACAGGTCCTCTGGTACAAGGGAGTTGGAGACTTTGAGCATGGGACTCAGAGATTATGGACACCTCTGAGCCTTGATCGATAAATGCTCGAACACACTTTGTATGACCAAATGATGTAGTCACATTGACCATTACTGTTGTCAGGAGAACCAAAGGTGATTTCTTCTGAGAAATCTGCATTACTAAAACAGCATGAGTAGATTGTGCTTGATGAGGCGTTAAAGACGTAGTTGACATCATCGAAGAAGATTGTCCTGAGCTTGAAGATGGGTCATAAAATGCCGTATGATGCTTCGCCTGACAAATCCGTCACAAGTTCTTTGCAGCACAATTCTGAAATAAATGAGACCCTAAACAATTTATACACAATTTTCTTTGAAAAATGAACTCTTTCTGTTTTGCTACAGTTTGTTTGATTTGCAGTAGAATCTAAAACTTTCAAGGTACGAATCCTGGTTTGTAAGAAATTTTTTAATTGGCTGAATTGAAAAAAGCTAAGCCAAATGAGAGTTGATAAGAACTTTTTTATTCTCCACGCGCTCCGTAAGTAAGTTCCAGTAACGCTGATAATAATTTAAGTGATAATTTTAAGTGATGAAGCTTCTCCACTGACGAGACTGCAGGACTTAAATGAACCAAAGATGTGAACAAATCTTTGAAATTTGTCCACTCGGTGTAATTCCCAGAAAATTAAGGCAATTCAATCTTCGGCATTGATCGTTACGATAATCCAGCAATTTGTGGAGCTGAATCATCCATGGACGTAGAAGCAAGGTCATTTGAGAGTTTTTCCAGTTCTTCCATAATGGCTCCCTTCGCGACTAGATATGCTCCTTCAATAGTTGCATAGAAATTGCTAGTAAAATAAAGGTTCGTGGCATTTTGATTGCGAACCATTACTAACTCCCAATGTTGAGCCTGAAAACGCGTCCAATTTTTCTCCAAGGACTAAAGTCTTGAGACCACAGTTCCTTTAGTGATCTGCTTTAATTTTTGAGTATTTTCAAAAGCAGTTTGGATCCAAGAGCAAAGCTCGGTTTGCTCTAAAAAGTAACTAGAAATAGACATTATGAACGAAAAACACTCGGCATACGATGAAATAAAAATCCTCGAATACAATATTTAAAAAATAAAAAAAAATAAATTCCGAGTTCGTTGAAGTAATGTTTAAAAGTCATTTCCAGTCTTTAATTCTTGAAATTTGACAACCCAATACTCACCTATCTTTCAAACCTGTGTAAAGGTTACGAAATCCATAGACATTTGCCTGTAAAGCTTCTCGAAAAATTGAGAAAATCCTTCCGGAATCGAAAAAATGCATCTAATTTAATAGTTCCTTAGACACAGACACTCATTTATACTTTACCATAAATTAAACACGTTATGAAAGCATCTCACTAATAACGGTCACAAAACGTTCACATTTAAAATACTGTTTAAGTCACAATGCACTGACGCTGCACACTGCACATTCAGTCAAAAAGTCACAAGATACTAATTTAGTTTGACTCTAACAAGCTCTACCAGAATTTGTGCGAAGTCCTCGCACAAGAACTGAATCAATGAATCAGAAAATCTGGCTCGACAGGACCAACGATTTGAACACTGAAAAACGACTGAACAATGTCACGACTGATCAATTCTGGTAGGGAGACATGCGTTTCAAGTCAATTAAAATCACAGCACTTTAATTAATAAAATGACGCCGCAAAAGCGCGGTCTTTATTATAAATAGATTAAAACTGTATAAAATCAACAGAACTTGTTGCTTGACGAACATTAAACTGTAAAATCTACTGTTAAATAAACAATGAAAATTTTAAAATATTTATTTTAAAAGTTCACCTTAAGTTCTTTAGAAAAAAAAACCAGTTGTATGTAACGATAAAATATTTTCCTCGATTTTATAAATCATTTTTAACAACGATTATTTGTTAGCTTGAAATTACTTTAGTTCATGTTTAATTTAAAAACAAGTATAATTAAAATTCCCTTTGCCTCTTCAATCTTAGGCTGAATTGCATGAAAATAGTTATGGCGAAAAAAAATTTTGAAATGAATTCATTAACGCTCGAAGTGAGAGATTGACTTTGAGCTTAGACAAAGAAGTTCATTAAGCATTTTCACGCTGAACATTTTGGCGATCCTGTCAGGATTGCTCTTTCGATTTCTGTATCCACGGATAGAATAGAGAAATCTTATAAAGCAATTCTCGTGACTTAAGTAGCTCTCGTGAATTAAGTATTCTCGTGAATTAAGTAGCCACTAGACAGAGTAGAACTCTGTTTTTCGAAATTCCAAAATTGAACGAGGCCCGTAATCAGGCGGAAGACGCATCTGCGTAACAAAGCTTGGAAGAACGGCGACCAGTCGTCGGCCAGGGCCCAAATCCAGGTTAACAACGATCTGATTTTCTCAAACATTCGACTGGATCGTATTTAAAACAGGTACATACAGGATAAGATATTTTAAATGAATCCTCAATAGAAGCACTCACTTTGCACGGCAAAAGTGGGTAAAAACGTTCTTTTTTTAACGGATAGCACTTTGGCACCACGCGTTCTACAAGTCCGTTATGCTAATTGGATCCAATTAGCGATATCCTTTAAATTTTCACGCACATGATTGACGCGCAAAAATCAAGGAATTGACCATACGCGATGGCTCATCTGCTCATTCATGGATGTTCGAAATGAGTGGAAACAATATGTGCGTATTGATCATCCCGAAAAGGATACCTTAGTTAACCCTGATAGTGAGTCTGATGTTCTTAGGAAAGTTAGACTGGCGATCAAATAAGAGTCTTTTTAACCATGTCGACACAAATTTGGAAGCACCGTTCGATCATGTAGAAAGACTGTCTCGTTCTCTAAATTTTGACCAGTTAACTTTGACTATACATTTTTCTCCGTGTAAACTTTTTTAAATCTTTCGATAAGCTCATGTAAATTTTCACCGATTTTTTTTTGTTCAAAACAGCATTCAACTATTTTATTTAATGCTTTGAATGTTTTAATAATTAGAATAAATCGAAGTTATCAGCATTTTTACATATTTTCGATTCAAATATTTCATCAGCATTTTTTAAAAGTCATCTGCAATCGTTTCTATCAAATTCTTCGCCATGGTAATTCTCAGTAACAATATTTAGACTTTTAGGCCAAGATAACTCTTTTTTCCGACCAACCAGGCGTACTAAACCATTAGAAAAAAAGACGGTTGACTATTCTTTGCATTATGTGTAGTTCTGGTATCACACATTTTTGTGGGACGCTTGTGTAAATACTTTTAGAGCTGTGAAAACTCATATTCAATATATTGTATTATTAATTTGATGTAAATATATTTAGGATTATTGTAAAAATGTAAAGAGATGATAAGTATATAGCAAGAATTATATAGCAAGATATTAAATTATTAAGATTTTGTTTATAAAAATAATAGCTAACAAAACCTCTTATCCAGATTTTCTTGCGTTTTCAGGTAAACTTTTTTTCCCTTCCCGGACACCGTGCTGAATTGCAAAGAGAATAAGTCCTCCTTGCTGCCTGAGGAAGGAGACTAACGTGAAATCAAAGTCATTTTCACGTTTAAGCGAGTCAAAGTTTTGCAATTTCGGTAAGGTATACTCCTGGTGCTCCAGAGCATTGCCTTTCCTCAACAATAATAGAAACCCTTTGTTTGGAATCAGGGAAATTTTAATAGACGATATCCTTGCATTCCACTGTATTAAAAGACTAAATGCCTAGAGCAAACGGTAATCATGTGTATTGATATCATTGCATTCCACTGTATTAAAAGACTAAATATCGATAGCAAACCGTAATCACGCGCATCAGGTAACAGACACAATACTGATACACTTCACGCTGACATACGCAAAGTATCGAAAAAACAACAGTGTAGCGTATGCGATTGACGATACTCAATCTCCGACGAGCACAATCTCCGACGAACACAGCACCGGATTCCTTATTAAATCTGGATCCCATCAAGCAACTGCGATTGGAAATGCAAGAGTTTAGACTCGAGAATTTCATAATGGAAGAAGACGAAAATCACAACAGGAGACAGAAAATTAAACAAGTTGCAAAAAATACACCGAATGATCTTCCGATATTAGAAATTAACCAACCAATCTATCAGTAAACTGCACCTAAAAATCCAACCCTACCAAGAAGTATGTCAACGGAACGACTCAATGAGCTGCGCGCTAGAGTAGCATCTATAATCACTCCCATGTTGCCAGCGTTTACGGTGTGACAATCCAGACTTACTTCTCGACTTTGTAGTAGCTGAAAAAATTAGAGTCCACGCCAAACAAGACATACGACACATCGCAATAGGAAGTTACGACGAATTATACTCAGCTTTAGAAACATTCCTTGGACTACAAAGCTCGATTGAATTGTGCCGAGCTAAACTGGACGCAATTAGACAAGGAGGAAACACACTTCAAACTTTTAGCCTTCTTTTTAGAGACGCCTATAAGGACCTCATGTACGCGATACAAACCCCAAGAAGGAAGAATGTTTACAAAATGGAGATGACAAAGGAGGAAATTCAGAATCAAATCAATTACGAGGACCAAGCAGAATATCTAAATTATCCGGAAAATTACAATCAATACACGGTAGAAGAAGTGACGGATCCATATACAAATTATTAATAGATAGCGGAGCAGCAACCAACATAATTAAGAGAAATCATTTACAGCCCGACCAAAAAACATTTAAGTTCCATAAAAAATTCTCAATGGGTGACGATCACCACGAAACGACGGAAGAAACTTATCTACATTATTTTGGGGAAAAACAACTATTCCACATAGTAGAAGAAAACTTCCCATTATTAGTAGATGGAATAAGAGGATTGTCATTCTTCCACAAATACCCCAGATATACTATAAAAAAATCTTATTTGATAATCGACAAATTGAAACTACCATTACATTTCGAGGAGGATTATCTACCAGGAAACTCAACAAAAATCTGTAAAATCAACGTACGCAACGAAGAAAATCAAGTTTTTGGATAGAAAATCAAAAAGAAATTCCTGACCGACTATACACAATATACAATAATCTTGTCCAATTACTGCAAAAGACTGGAAAACCTTCAGCATTTCCTGAACCTAAAACATATCGAACCAGTAATTAGAGTACGCATAAAGGAAGTCGTGATTCAATATTCAGAAGTTTTTACTTTAGACGCTGTACAAGTGTACCCTGTACAAATCTAACTGAACACGAAATAATTATGAACTCCGGAAAATTTATCAACCTACGATCCCATAAACTACCCAAAAAAACACAAGGAATTCGCACTTAAAGAAACAAGTGAATTACGAAAAAAAGGTATAATAAGAGAGTCCCAATCATCTTTCAACTCCCCACTATAGATAGTCCCTATAAAAGGAGGAAAGCTTAGAATGGTAGTAGATTACCTCCAGCTTAATAAAGACACCGACCAGGGCGCATACCCTCTCCCGGTAATAGATGATATCCTCAACCAGTTTGGAAATGCAAAGTGTTTCGCAGTCTTCGACCTTAGGGCAGGGGTCCGCTAAGTCCCCATGAAGGAAGAGTGCAAAAAATATACAGCTTTCTCTAATATGCAAGGGCATTTCGAATATAATAGGATTCTATTTAGTTTAAAAACGCACCCGCTATCTTTCAACCTATGATGGACAATGCGTTCAGAGAACTAATTGGGAAAGAATGTTTCGTTTACATTGATGATATGGTAATATTAGAAAAAAACATTAGAAGAACGTAACAAAAATGTAGTGATTGTCCTGGAAAGAATAAAAAAGTTAGGCTTGAAATTAAAATCATTAAAATGCGAGTACCTATGCCCAGAATTATGATACCTAGGCCACCTGATTGCCGCGGAAGGAGTTATGCGAAACCCTATTAAGATCAAGGTAATTCAGGAATTCAAGCAGGTGAAAAACACCTAAAGACGTGCAATCATTCCTAGGATTAACTGGACATTATAGGAAGTTCATAAAGAACTTTTATTCTATAGCTAGACTACTCACCAGATTAACTTAGAAGGACACAAGTTTTGATTGGGCTCTAAAGTGTGAAGCTTTTGAAAAATTAAAAAACGCATTAACAACATCACCAGTATTAAGGTTCCCCAGTTTAAAGAATGTTTCACTTTAACAACCGACGCATCGAATCAAGGATTAAGCGCAGTGCTATCCCAAGTCGGACACTCTTGCTTATTTATTAGCAGAACCCTTAATAAAGCAGAAAAAAATTACAGCACCTCAGAAAAAGAACTCTTGTCTATAGTATGGGCAACGAAAAAGCTACGTCAGTACTTGCTAGGAAACAAGTTCAAAATCCAAACTGATCACAGAGCACTCATTTGGTTACATAATGTGAAAGACCCTAGCTCGCGACTCTTAAGGTTGGCGATTACGGCTGGAGGAATATAAGTACGAAATTGAATATGTTAAGGTTAGTCCGGCTATTGGATCGATCAGATGAAAAAACATTAAAATTAGTTTCCTTTTTTCGGAGAAATATGTCCTCTTTCACATAATTCCTTTTTAGGGACTCTTTCCAGGTTAAAATTTGTATTATCACTGTTTAAAGTCGTCTCAAAAAACATAGCATCTTATGGAGAGACCTTTCGCGGGCTCCAAAAATAGTTAATTTTGGCTTTAAAACACGTTGAATATTATTAGGAAAACTTTTTTGGAGTACAGAAAATATAATGTAAAATTTGAATTACTGCTAATTCATACTTGCTACCAGGGTATTTGAGCTTAATTTTATCAAAATACAGCCTCGAATAAAAAATGTAGCTAGATCTAGAAGAAATAAATTTAAATGTACATTTTATTATTATTTAAATACCCTTTTATTTATATTTATCAGCATAACAATAATGGACAAAATACTGCAAGAGAAAATCAAAATCCCAGTCAGAAGCATGTGCGAGTTAGTGGAAAGTAACGACGATCCAGACAATCCCTCTGGTTCCGAAACACCTCAACAAACCGAACTCTACAATGATTTTATGACATGGCGATTAAACCCAACGCAAGAAAAATTGAAAACAAGACACAACGACTTCGGAAAACTCTGGAAATTAATAAACAAAGAAGACATACCAAAATATAATGAAGAAGATTACTTACGGAAACTAGGCTGGTTCATCGATGAAACCATCAGCAAGAAACTAACATTGATAAGGTTTATATTCGGTGGCCCACTCTTTACACCAATAGATAAGGAACTGTTACAGGAAATGATGGAATACTTATCGAACTTGTATCTCCATTTAGGATTTCCCCTATGCTTTAACAATATCCGAGAATTAACAAAACAAAAAAAAAACTAATAGCATTAAAGAAGCGCATGTGGAACATCTTGGAGAAGAGAATAATATTGAAATTCCGAAGAAAATAGGGCAATGGATAGGTATGGATGAAGGCTTTGAAGGTACTTCGAAACATGTCCCATCTGTCAACTTGATGTTAATCCCGATGGCTAATGAGACATCTAGTTCAATAATAGAAGGGTTGCTCGATAACTACATCTACATCTTCGGAGCCTCGAAAACAATCCTAAAAGACCAGGGAAAAACTTTCTATCAGAAATGATGCAACAGTTTCAAGAAGCATTAATCAAAACAAGCATCTCAAAATAAAATAATGGATGGGATGACAATTAAA
Source organism: Belonocnema kinseyi (assembly GCF_010883055.1). Classification (NCBI taxonomy): domain Eukaryota; kingdom Metazoa; phylum Arthropoda; class Insecta; order Hymenoptera; family Cynipidae; genus Belonocnema; species Belonocnema kinseyi. The sequence continues at coordinate 177,397,176 of NC_046657.1, read as the reverse complement.
AATTTATCAACTTTTGCTATCAATACCATGAAAAATCAAACAACTGGATTTTAACCCTTTGAACTTATGTTTGGAAGGGAAGCTAACATACCATCATCGGTAGCGTGTTCACCAACCCTGATGTATCCGTTACTAGTGAGAAAGTGGAAAAAACACGAAGAAAACCTACGATGAGATAGAAAAAGAATAGAAATAGACAAAACAAAGAAAATATTCGACGAAAATATCACTACACAGACAAGGAGACCCAGTAAAAATTATTAACAACACTAAGTCTAACAAACAAGACCCTCTTGGGAAGGCCGTTTTGAAGTTATGGACTACTTAAACAATAATAATTTGCGAATAAAAAATAAGGACAAAATTATCCGCATTCATATCAATCAAACAATGCCCTATTTCATAGACGATAGTGGCACCCTTCTGGACCTTCCTACTAACCCTAGCACCAATCATCAGTGCTAACTACACACTCGGAAAATTGAATAAATGTCTACATCGAGGAAATCTCTAAAGTATACTTTTTTCATGAAAAGTGGAAAATGGTTATAGCTATCAATATGACATCCAACAAAAATCGGATTAAAGCCATCGACACCACCACTACCATGGCAGAATTAGCCTCTAACCAAAAATGCACACCTAATTATGAAGTCCAATTAATTAGGAGATGCTACAATAGACTTACTAGTAAAAACAGTATCCTACACAAATTATTACGCAAACAACGTCAAAAAGTGAATTAGTGAATTTTGTGAGCGATATATCCAAAATTCTGTACGGAACATTGAGCGAATGTGATATGAAGTAAATTAACACTGAATGCGACACAACTTGTAAAGCTAATAAAACATATCTAGCATCCTGTGAAATCACACAAAAATACTCAAATTAATCTTAGACTCTTCGTCAACGGACCATAAATGGATAGCTACCAAGGAGACTGCCGAAAGACAGTTGGTAAAGAATATCACTTACGGACTGAATGCTGCAACAAAGGATAGTTTAATCAACTCTAAATTGGTATTAGCAGCAATACTATTAGATGAAACAAACGAGGATATTGAAACAGCGATAAGCACCACAAATGACGGAAAGCACGGGATAGTACATCCCCAAATTTTAATACCTAAGATGCTGAAAGAAACGATACCCTAGAATTAGAAAAATCATATGAAACTCGTATGACGCAATGGCTAAATGTAACATATGAGATAAATTTTGAACAGAAAGATCTTGACAAATTATAACGAAGTTAGTGCAACTTACAAAACAAATATCACACGAACAACTTAAGGGTACCCCCCCCCCCCTGGATTTCTAAATTTTGCCATTTTTAATGGGCTGGTATGTGAACAAAAACCGACTTCATAGGTTTGGATATTTTCATACATGTAATTTAAAACTTTAAAAACAAGACAAAATTTTGACATAATTTTTTTATCAAGATTTTATAGCTGTTTCTTGCGGACAACGAAAAGTTCACTTTTTTAATTGCGGGCATGATTGCAAGTGACTGGAACATCTGCAAACAAAAAATCAAACGGGATTAGAAAGAGTATATGTTTGGCTAGGAAATAGACTATGATAATTTATTTCAAGCAAAAGTTTACAAAATGGTGGACCTTTTGATTTGATTTTTCAAAAATCCAATTTTTTCAGTTAAAAATCAAGATGAAAATTAAAGATCTTTATCTATCTTCTTCATAATATAAGTCGTAACTATTGATGTATAGAAAAACATATTAAAATTTCAGACCGATCGGTTGAATATTTTTTGTTACAATGCTCGCCAATCGTAAAAACACTGTTTTAAGAAAAATGTGTTTGAGTTTTGTGAAGCAATTTTTCGTGTATAACACCTACTCACCTTAAATCAGCTATGCCAGGTCCATACAAAATCCCTTCTGACTATTCAAGCAGGTAGTCACATAGTAACCTGAGGGGGACCGAATTACGACGAGGGTATTATGAATAACCGACGAAGAAACCCTGTACCTGCGCGTCGAGCCCATGTGTCACGCGCGCTCTCACCTCCGTCTGAAGCGTCTACCGTGCATCGGCTAAAACTCCAAGAGTATTTCAAATTTTGACTTTAAATTTTCAGGGAATAATCTTAACGAGTTATAGGTTCGAATAAGAAAGTAAAAGAAATCGATTTTTTACCCCGAAAATGGGGGAGGTCCCTTAAGCAAGCCAGAATTAGCCTAGACGACACTAAAAATATCTTACAGACTATTGCCACCCACAGTAAGCTAAGTACTTGGAAAGAAACTGGTTTAGAATGGTGACAATATTCAGGTTACTCCGCTTTAGGACTAGGAGCACTGTATACTTTTAGGTAAATTAGGTATCCTCGATTGCATTAAGAGATGCTTTCCGAAAACAATCAACTTATTCAATAATAAAAATAACGTAGTCCACCAATCCCATATTGTTACATACAAAACCCAACCAACTCCCAAATCATCGTCTAAAAAGGGGGTTGTTATGAGCTGACACCCCCATTCTACGTCTAATAAGCATATAAAAAACGCCGCCTCTCTGAGAGACTCAGTTCTATACCTGTACTCATAAACGCAAATAAAGCGCTCGAAGTCAGAGATTGACTTCGAGCTTACACAAAAAAGCTCATTAAGCATTTGCACGCTTAACATCATTATACATATTTATAATTATAACTTATATACTACTATACTGCTTTGAAGTTGAATTAAAGAATGTTGCCTGTTCTGGCGTATCTTATTCCATTTACGAGATACGTTATATGCATTCCAATTTTAAACATCCAAAAGAAAAAGTTAGATTTCTGAAATAATCGAAATCCCTTTTAGCTGGTCTACTTGGTAGCCTAGTCACATAGGCATAAGCACGCCGATTTTCAATAACACTAAAGTATACACTACTAACAAACCTTTTCAAAGACCTCACAGACTAGATTTATTGGGTGAAAATAGCCTTTTAAACATTTAAATGGACACTTGAAGAGGAACTCAGATATAGAAAACTAGCGGTACAGGTAGTGCCGAAGAAACAGCACTCACCCGTGCTGTTTCATAGCTTTTTCAGTGCGTTTTCATCGTCAGGGTAAGTAAATGTTTATCAAAAGTTACTAGTGACAGGCTGCAGAATGCATAACTCAGGATGTACTCAAAATGGCACAATGACTAATATTAAACATCTGAAACTTTTGCCGAAAAATGTAATCAAATTTATATTGGAGAATGGTGCCTACTAAAAAAATTCGATAAGTTTAATAAATAACATTAAAATGTTTAACGTTTCGACTTCATTCTAAGTTTAAATAAAATATAATTATTGTCTAGAAATTGTGAGTCTCATTTATTCGTCAATTATCAATTCTAAAATGAAATTTCTGCGAACATATACGTCCCGATTTTTTTTCTTTTGCTTGAGAGTAATGAAAAATATGAAATTCAAAAGTTCAAAAAAAGTGTGTCATGTTACATTTTCTTCAAATAACTTGGAGAATTGTCTAAAATTAGATAATTCTTAATGAAATTGTTTATACTTTTTGTACATCTGTCGCTTCCTAACATTAAACAAACGTTTTTAAAACTTGTTTAGTAAAGAAGATTAATGCAAATAAATCCTTACTAATTCAAACATAAATATTTTGGATGTCAGTTTTCATAATTTAATTTTCGAGGAATTCAAGTAATAATCACTTTCCAAAATATTTTTTTCTCTTTCAAATGCACATGGGAATTCCTGTATTTATAATACGTGTATCTCTTATATCATTAATTTAAAATATAATTAAAAATATCATGTATATCTTTATGTATATTTAAATTCTGTTCAATTTTTTTTCACTATAACTTTATCAAAGATCTTCTTTACTTATAATGTTTAAAACCTAATAACAAATTTCTTATTTTTATTGAAATTTGATAAACACGCAGGCTGTAAATACTTCTTCTTTTACAAAAATCATAACTTTTTACTAAAATACATAAATAACTAAATAGTAATTACTAACTCGAAAGTTTTGAAATTCAGATGTTTATTTCAAGTTGTACCTGAAACTCGTTCCGAAACAACTTAAGTCCGTTTAGTCATTGAAATTTGGAAAGATTTGAAGAATCCGAATTGCGAGAGATGGCGGAAGTCTTAGATACACGCAGAGTCCATACGGGTTGGAACAAATTTCATGCAACTAGTCAAAGAACTAAAGTCTCGCATGTCACGCTGAACAATTTAGGATCTCCAAGGTGAATTGGAATTCAGTATAATTCCAAAAATCATTGTTACTTCGATTTATCAAGATTCGTGGTTCGCGGGATTCTAAAGGATTTTAGAAGTGAAAAGCCCTTCGACAATTTCTCACTTCGAATACAGATTAGATTCAATCCGCATGTTCGTAAATCCATATCATTTAAATCCGCAGTAATACGTTGAAGGTTCTTTTTCAACCGTAGTAAGAGATACTTTGTTATTTTTGCCTCACTTTTTAGTTTTTTAATACGTTACGTTAGGTTCTCGTACTTTCAATTTTTTTATACATAGAATACGTTATTATTCAAGATCAAATGAAAGTCTTGGCATATCACTATAGAATAAGATAAATAATTGATTAAAGTGAGGTTGAAGCTTAATACGACAGCACTTGGAACAGTTAACCTGGGTGTATGATAGAATGCTTTGAAACTCATATCGACAACCGGTCTTGACAAAATGGAAGTTTTCTGTATAAATTATTTTGAGAAGATCTGAATTGTAAGTTTTATTCATTTATTTTATATAAAAACGGAAATAAAACCCTGACATAAATTGACCGTTTTTACCATATTCTAAACTCATATAATTAATATAAGAGTACCTTTAAATCTTCTGAAGAAACAATTTCATCTAAAACATCTTCCATGATTCAGTACTTCCTAAGAATTGGATAGATTACACATTAATGTGTATGTGACTCAAAATGCATCAATTAACAAAATAAATAATAAGTATTTCCAATCTGTTATGAAAACATAAACGCAATCTGCTATAATGGCTATAATCCTACATGGATCTACGGAACAGATCATGGACATATCAAATCACATTTGCGGCCAGTGATCCCATCTTTGGCATGTTGAGCTACTGCGCTTGCCTAGCGCAGCGGCAGTCATTGGTCGCTGTTAGCGCGCGATTTAAACCGGGTATAATTAACAATTATTGAAATTAAAATAGATAATTATTATAAATTTCACATGAATATAAAAAATTACCTAATTTGTAATGTAAGGTTAAAATCACAAATTACTTTTTTTCTGATAATTGTGTGCAATTTATAAAAACTATCTATTTCAATTTCCATAGTTGTTAATTATACCCAGTTTGAATCGTGCGCCAACGGCGACCAATGAAGGCTGCTGCGCCAGACAAACTCAGTAGCTCAACATGCCAAAGTTGGGATCACTGGTTGTAGCACTCCATGTATTTTAGACGGGTCACAAATAGAGTTTTAAGGGCGCAGTTCAAAGATATAATAAGCGTAGGTGCGGTGCGGGCTTAGTTGCCCGCCATAAATGTAGACGGCACGTCCGGCGAAAAAAGTCACTTCCCCTCTACCCACCGCTCCCCGTAGAAAGCACCAATCGATATAGTTTGCCAAGAGCCACTTGGAGCGCTGTAAGCAGCTC
>NC_046657.1:177379187-177391425 GCF_010883055.1 Belonocnema kinseyi | reverse complement strand
GGTGAGGGCAGCACCTCGATAGGACAGAAAATGTGATGTCCTATATATATATAATTCCCCACTCTGACGCCCCGTACCGCATCTACGTTTATAATATCTTTGCGCAGTCCCATAGAGGTATATTAGTAGAATAGTGGAACAGTTTTCACTAAGGCTCTGTAAAGCAGAGTACTATGGTCCGCCATGTTTATTCCATCAGCTGGGCAAATAGGTAAGCGTCTCATTGGGCAAAACAGCAATTCGCTGTTGAATTTTATCACGCAATCATATGAATGTACAATTCTTTATACTCGGAAGAAAGTAATGCTTGTAATAAAACTCAGTTTTCTACGCAGACAATTCTCATTAGTATTTGACAGGGACTGAGAGCGACATGCGTAAAGAGTAATTAATCTATTTATATGTTTTGTTGAAAATTCATATATTTTCGTAAAAAATTCAATTCTAGTTGAAAACTTTTTTTTTCTTCTTAAATTATATTTTCTAGTCATTTATAAATATAGCCAGTTCAAATTTCATCACTTCGGTTCGAAATGTTACTACTTTTCGTTTAAGACTGAACAGAAATATATTTTTTCATGAATAATTCTATGCTAAATGAATATGAAAAAGCTTCACAATTACAAAACCAGACTTTAAAACTACCTCCCTTTCCGGCTGATTGGAAATAAGAAATAATAATTAGAGAAAATATAGATGAAAAAGGCAACCAAATTCTTTCATATTCATAGTTTTTTTCTTAAAAATTAAAGTATTTAGTAAAAAATCAATTTTTTACTGGAAATTTGATCATGTCAGTTCAAAATACACCTATTTTATAAAAAAAATTAACTATTTTCTTGAAAATATTTAGCTTTAAATTCAATTATTTGGCTTAATATTCGACTTCTTTTTCATATTTGAACGGTTTAGCTAAAAATTAATCTATTGTGTTAAAAATTAATTTGTTTGATAACAATTAATTTTTTAAAGTAAAAAATTTTTTTAATTCAGCTGATCATTCTTCTTTTTTGTCAAAAAATTTAGTATGTCTTGGAAAATTAACCTTCTTGTAGAAAATTTGTTAATATTTTTTAGGAAATTGTTTCTTTAGTACACAATTCACGTCTGGGGTTAAAAGATCAACTACTTTATAAAAATACTGGTTTTTGGGTTAAAAATTAATTGCTTCAACGAAAAGTGTTACAAAATTTTCCGTTTTTTTCAAGAAACTGTTTTTTGGGGTTTAATATTTTTTAAATAAATCATTAATGATCAATAGTTTGCAGAGAAAGAGAGAGCGGTCCTTCATGAATAAATTTCTCCAATTTTAACACAATTTCAGTCAATTAAAAACTTTAAATTTTTCCTGTTAGGTGCCGCAATGATTACATTTGCTACAAGTTTTTACATTTTTATTCAGTGAAAGCAGTCGAATAATTTCTTTCAAGAATTGCGAAATGCCAACGGTACAATTAGCAACAGTGTAATGTACAACATTTGTGATTCGTTATTATATTGGGGGTTGAAAAGGAGGGTGCTCCGGAAGTTATAAGGGAATGAAAGTTCTTTAGTACCTTAGGACATCAGATGGAAAAATTATGAGGCCATTATATTTTTGGTCTGGAATTTAGGGAAGTTTTTGAACATTTTTTACAAATTTTATTATCTTAGATTCAAATTTAGTCATGCACTAACATTTGTTAACTTTAAGAACAAATTATATGAACAAAAACATTATTTTGGCGTTTTCAAGGAAAAATAAATGTTTTTTTATCCGAACTTCCTTAAATCATATTCAGCAAATTTAGTCATGCATTAACACTTGTTAATTTTAAGAACAAATTATATTATCAAATGCATATTTTTGGCGTTCTTAAGCAGAAATAAATCGTGTTTTCATCTGATCTTGCTCAAATTATATCCAACCAATTTAGTTATGCATTAACATTTGTTAATTTTACAAACAAATTATATAAACATATTGACAGTGGAACAGTTTTGAATCTTAGGCGTTTAAAATGAAAGTTCAACACATCTGTCATTGAGAATTGTTTCATTTAAACGCTAGAGCAATTACACGTACTGTACAATAGAAGAAATGTGTATGAGTAGAACATTTAAGAGAATGGAACTATTTTAATTTACTTGTGTAGTCGTAGCTGAATTTTTTAAACTGAAATTTCAACTATTACATTTTTAATTCAAAACTTAGCTTTTTCAGTTGCATTAAAAATACAAATCCTTGGTTGGAAATTCATGTTTCTGATCGAAAATTCTGGAGTTTAGTTGACAGAAGTTGGGTTGGAAGATGAACTATATTGCTGAAAACTCGGGTTTTTAGTTGTTTTTTTTTTAAACAAGAAATCATATTTTCCCTAGGAATTAAAGTATCATTTGTTGATAAAAGTTCAATTTTTGTAGAAAACAAAAATAAGAGAACAATAATCAGCAAATTATTCTCTCAAAAATAATTTTTATAAATAATATTAATACTGATAAAACATGTAACTTTTTGGTTGAAACCCCGTTTATTTAAGGTAGAAATGTGTTTTATAACTGAAAATTCAAGTCTTCACGTTAAGGGGTCATTATTGAAGGCACAAGTTAGTTTGAAAGTTAAGGTAAATTGTTGTAAGTTCATTTTATTTTTTACAAATTTAACTAATGATTTTAAAAAAACGTTATTCTTGGTTCAAAATGTATTTTATAATTAAAAATGTAATTATTGCAGTTCAAGGTTCACCATTTTATTTGAAAAGTAATTTCTCGAATTACAGATGTAACATTTTTTTGAAGTTCGTTCTTTTTGAAGTAGAAAATTAATATTTTAATTGAAAATGTAACTGTTTCATTTCTGGTAGGAAACTCATCTTCTTAATTGAAAATTTACCTCTTTGTTTAAAAATTCATGTATTTGGTGAAAAATGAGTATTCTTAAGTTCTTATGTATAAAATTAAAGTACTTTATTAAATGTTGTACTTACTTGGTTAAATATGCAGTGGATTGGTTGAGGGGCTTAAATATTTTGTTAAAAACTCTTTTTTTAGGTTAAATATTACTTTTTTAAGTCTCAATTTAACCATTCAATTTTTATTGAAAATTAAATTATTTAAGTTTTTATTAAGAATTTATCCTACATATTTGGTTTGCGATTGCAACTTTAGGAAGGAAAGTATACCTAAATTCTTAAACATTTATATAATTAATAGAAAATTTCACTATTTTGTTGAAAATTAGTCTTTTGGATTGACAATTTATTAGTTGTGGTACAAAATTCATCTTTCTTGTTTCAAAATTGAAGATTCTTCCAACAATGTCGTCTGTTTGTCAACATTTTTCTTGTTTAGATCAACTAGTTTTCCAATCATTTGCACTCTGAAATTTTGAAAAATCAGTAGAATGCAATCTATTCACGACAATTCAGCTGTAAGTTGTTCATTTAACAAATTTGTGATTTATATTTGCTGCTTTTAAATAAACAGTGCAATATTGCCACATACTGAAAATTGAAAATAGTTTCTATAATCGGCATATTAGCATTTCCATGTTAGAAATTATTTAATTCCAAGCCAAAGTATAAATCTTCCACTATCTACGGGGAAAATATATTTCAGGATTTTCACTCTAGCCATAACCGGTTTAACCAGGCCTTGGTGGAGTCAGGGGGGAAGGAGGGACGTCAACCCATTGACGAATTTCCCTCTGCGCTAGGTTCAAGTGAGAAGAGCACATCTTCCGAAGGAGGGTCGAAAACCTGACCCGATCCCGAGCCGATATATCGACTTCGCGATCCAAAGTCGAGTCGAGTTCATTCTATGTTTCTGAAGTATGAATTTACTGCTATTTAGATATATTTAGTTTTTTCAGTAGTCACAAACACTTTTATATCCAATTTCCCCCGCACAGTCACAGTGTTATAAAAACCGCAGGTGTCTCGTATTATGAGAACCACACCGTGCAACTATGCACTTACTATGCCTGACCTGTACAATGAAAAACTTCAACACTATCGATATTTCCCTACTTAGTTATTCAATCCCAATCACTCCAGACAAACTTTACTGCTAAATACATATTTAATGAATGATAAATAGGGTTTAAAGAATTCCCTTCATAGAACTCGATCACCATCGATTTCACAAAAAGTTCGCCTATAATCTTTAGAAGCCCAATGTAAAATGGACTATACCACGAAATTACTCTTTCTTCAAGGGCTACAAGTTAGTGATAAAACCAACAGAGTGGGTCTCTTAGTTTAGCCGATACCCCACTTTCTCCTATTACGAGAATATCTCATATTCGAGTACTCTCCTCTATTTAATAATTATAATTATGCTCAAAGATTATCATTAAATTTTTCTTACAATATTACGCTTAATTTATTTGCAACGAAATATTGTGGAGAAAATCATTTTTTTCCAAGGAACAGTACCACTTTTCCAATGGTTTGGCCATTTTTGTTACTAAGCACTAATAATTGAGAGTTTCTTAAACATTTTTTTAGAGGAATATTACTATTAACGTGTCTACCAGTTGATTTAGGAGAAGACAGCATTTATTTTTCTTAAAAAATATTAACTGTTTTAATCTTGTTAAATTATTTATTGATTAATAAGAACAGCCAAATCTATGAAAAATAATTGACTACTCATCTCGAATGTTGAGACGGCGAGACAATTGGGTATGAAACTAGTACTGTTATTGTCAATATAAACTCATTTCCTGATGAATACTAGATTGAATCATGAACTGAATATTTTTATTTTTCAGTATAATTGGATTAATTCTGATGCTGAAGGATTTTTTCAAATCTTCTTTTAATGAAGAGATAAAAAGATATTTTTATTGAAATCATCAAGTTTGACATGGCATTCATTTAAGTAATAAATAACACAGGATCAAATTCAAATAAGGAGCTTCAAGTTCTTTTCAAAGCGTGTAACGTAGAATACTTCTAAAAAAGGTAAAAAACAGAACCAACACAGTAACAAAAAGGGATCGATTTTGTGCGGAACATTTTGCTCTAATGATTATTTGACTCTCAACATCATAATGATCTGTACTTTCGGATCAATTTGATCTTATTTTTCGTTTATTAGAGTAAACAAAATAGCCGCCAATTCCTGCTACTGGTATCATAAATAAATGACCTAAAAATAGTTTCTAACCGCATGCAAGACACAACTACACTCTAAGAACGCCAGCCATCTTGGTTTGAGTTCATACATGATCTTGATCAGATCATTATGATCTAAAAAGTCGATCATTCACTCCGGCCGATCAAAAGGCTCTTGAATTCGATATCATTTTTGTTGCATATCAATATGATATTGATTTCGTTATCATTTAGCTAAGCTCTTCGGTCTTTTTTGTTTTTATTATCATCAAATAACAATAAAATAACATTCACAGGAAGAAAAAGAGAAGGAAGAGGATGTGGTTGGCTGCCTTCTCATTTTTCTTTCCTCTTTTTTATTTTTGTCTGAAATTTTTTTTGTTGTTTTTTTGGTTTTTTCAGATTACAATAGGGTTTTTATGTTTTTGTTTGTTCGTTGCTGTCCAAATTTGGTCCTTGGATTCTTGTTTTTTAATCTTTTTAATAGGAGTTTGCATCAATTTGATTATTGGGCGTTAAATAGGATTTTTAATTTGGATTTTAATCTAATTTAAATTTATTAAATTTTGATTCACTTTTGTCTTTGTAATTTATATTTTTGGTTTAAAATTAAACTAATTTGGTAGAAAGTTCAAATTCTTGTTCAAAAGTGATGGATACATTATTTAAAAATGAAATGATTTAATAGAAAATTATTCAATTTTGTTTAATGATGGAGGTTCTTCATTATTTCATGTCAGTACAAAGATACTGGTAACTTGGAATAAAAAGTTTAAAAAAATTATTGTGGAATTTCCTCGGCCAGTGACATAGCTTAGATTTTTTCCGGAGGGGCTTCGATTTTTTTCCGGCGGAGGCTTCGAATTTATGTATAAGCAAAGAGTGTAGGCAAAGAGTATAAGCCTGTTCTCGGCAAGGCTCGCAAAGCTCGCGGCGAGCTTCTTCTTTAAGAGGATTCGAGTAGCGTCCAGTCTCGCTGCGAATTATCTCGGCAACCAAGAAGCGCGCCTTTGAGTTTCGCGTTGCGCATTGCAAGGGTTCGAAGTTCACCCTGTTTCCCTTTCCTTCGCGTAAGCAGAGTCGAGCACCACAGCTGGCCAAAAGTTCCTCAACCATTCCGATAGGAGACTCCCCGAGATCACTTCTCTTCTCTCCACAACGGAACTCGTGACACCAAGTTAAGTCACTCTACTCGAGGACTGCGAAGAGGAGAGGCTGACCTGCCTTCCGAGACTCTTTGGCTCGAGAAGAGAAAAATGCGAACGACGCTTCGCTCCTAGTCATTTGACAGTTACGAGTGCACTTAAAGCAACAACGAAAAGGTAATTACTATAGGGTGTTTCTTATTTATACTTAGTGGATTTTTTTCGAATTTCTCTGCTCTTACCTCCTATTTTTGCTCGAATGCCCAAAAAAAATTTCAAATTTGAGCAAAATCAGTTAATATTTAGGGGTGGCGCAAATACCATGAAGTTTCCCATTGATGTGCCGGTAGAAGCCTGGCATTAAAAAGTATTAGAAAATTTGAATCCCTAAGAATGCCGTTTCTGTCCTTAGTATTTTAATTCTCATTAGGCGGCGAAAATTATAAGATTTCAATCCCTTTTAAAGCCAATCGGAGCTGTCAGACGTAACCTAGAAAACATTAAAAACACAATTTTCGTTTGAAGCTTAGAACGCGCTCTAAAAGCATGAAATTTGCCAAATATAGTAGGATTTTATATAAGAATACATTTCTTTATCGTCAAATGTTTGCTTTGTTGAAACATTATCAATTTAAGAAATATAAAATCATGACAAAAAATTGATAAAATTATTTTTCACCAGAACCTTCTGTGTGAAAATTGATCTTGACATCGTAAAATGACCGACGCTATGTTTCTAAAAACTTTTTGCCTGATTATTATTCGAAAAACAGTAAATAAATGTAGCAAAATTTGCTAAATTAAAAGGGATTAAAATTGGTCTAATTCTTGGTTGCTTTGTGCTTTTCAGCAAAATATTGTCAGCGCTAGGTACAGAAAAGGATTCAATTTGAGAGCTAACTTCAACTGCCGTGGATATTGAAAACGGGAGGACAAAAACGGGATCCAGAAGTATTCAATATTTCTTACGTTACCACTGATTTGATGCTTCTTTATTAGTAGAGAAGACAAAATGATTTATTACCTTATTCTAACTTCTGAAAATTTGATAAGAAATAAAAATTAATTGTTCTTTAGAAGATCTACGTTAGGGTGGCCTAAAAAATTACATTTGTGAAATTTTAATAGGCACATTGACCAAATCGTTCTCTTAGGCCAATAAATTTACCCATGTTTTTTTATTTGCAAAAAAAATTGTTTAGCCGTTGCTTCAGCCATTTTTATGTCTCATGGAGTTTAGCATGTAAAATGTTTCCAATTTTTACTTCTTCGATTTTAGTCAGGAAATTATAAGTCAATTTAGTTGAAATTTTATATGCTTGATCTTTTATCAGCGAATATTGTATTTATCGAATTTTTATATCTCAGAAATGGTTTGCAAAAGTTTTAAGCATATCAAAAATCGCTTAAAACGGCCATATTTGGAGGCTTAGTGTAAGCCTCGGATATACTGGTGTAACTTGATATTTTGAAGAAATATTTTTGAAACTATTGAGAACAGATTTCTAGAAAAAAAAATGAATGGACTTTTTATTTAATTCCGAAAAGAATAAGAAAATCTAATGAAAATTGATACATTTTAGTTAAACACCGGCTGAAGGGACTACAGGTGGACGGCTGCAAAAAAAGGTTACCCTCGGTCGGGCTTTTCATTTTGCATCGTATTTGCTGCGTCCCAATATACGGTCACTGACAATGAATAGACAGGCAGAGTAATAAGTTAATAAATCTATAACTGCTCTCCGGGTCGAACCTGTAGCTGATGTTAGGACTTCTCTATTTTAAATCAAGAAACTTTGAAGCCCCACAGCAACGGCTAAAAATATATTATTTTTTGCAAATGAAAAAACATGGGTAAATTTATTTGCCTAAGAGAACGATTCGGTCAACGTGCCCGTTGAAATTTCTCAAATGGCATTTTTTGGGCCGCCCTAAAATACATAAATGTACTACCTATATACATACATGCCAAAGATTAGCCGCCAAAGAGTAGCAGTTAAAACGTGTACATGATGTCACGAAATTGTCTTCCTTCGACGATGCAGTTGCATCATACGTGTGGTGCAAAGCTCATGTTTTCTCCCAGCGTAGCACAATATACATTTCGTAATAACACAAAGGATTATCAAGAATAACCATCTGTATTTACCTTTTTGTTCTTGCATTAAGTGTACTCGAAAACCCATTTGCCCACCTGATGGAATAAGCATGGCGGACCATAGTACCTTCCTATTTAGAACTCTAGTTTTCACCAATAAGGTGACTGCTAGGGCTTTCGCAGGCACCCCATTGGTAAAAACTGTTCCACTATTCTACTAATCTACCTCCATGGGGCTGCGAACTAAATTTCTCGGACATTTAAAATCCGGTCACGTTCTCGTGACTGTGACCGTCATTTTAAGAAAACTTGAGAATATACAGAGAATTTAAGAAAATGTTGCCTTCATCAACATTTTCTTTATCTTTAAACCTTATAATATTGTAAATTTATTTCCAACAACTATGAATTGCAATAATGAAAGTTTCATTAAAAAAAACTACAAAAAAATTGTAGTCTTATAGAAATTCAATATCAAAATTTCTTTATAGCTGACATATTAAATTAAAACATAAAAATTAAGTAATGCAAAAATGTTAGATAAGTATTATTAGGCATTTAAATATATTTGTATGAATTATTTTATTATATTTGTATTTGACTTGTAAACAATATAAAGTAATGGCTTTTTAAGTATTCAAGAAATATATAAATTTATATTTAATAAGCTAATACAACTTAAGGTTTTGAAAAAATCAGTTTAATTGTTTTTCAAGTAGTTTATTTTATAAAAAGTTAAAAAGTCTTATGTTCTAATCTAAGGATTTTGAAACTTTTACGAATATAGTATTTTTTGACTTGAAGCTTTAGAACTCGACCATAAAAAGAAATAATGACCTCATATGTATACTAATTGCCCGACGAAGAATGATTTTTTAGGGAGAAATTGTAATCTTAATACCCCTCTATTAAATGTCTTATAGAAACCTATAGAAATGGAAAAAAGAATATATTGAACTATGTAGAGCCATCTAGAATTTATAAAATTTCTATATGGTTCTATATATCCTTTTTTCCACTTATATAGGTTTCTATAAGACATTAAATAGAGGTATCTCGAACAGTCTTATTTTGATAAGAAATATTTAAAATTCTAAAGCTTAATCTTACACTTTCAAGAATATTATCACGGCTTAAGTTTCATAACTAAAGCATCTACAAACAATAATTTGAATATATTTGTACAAAGTACAATATCCCTTTTCAAGATAGGAACTATATAGTCTTAACACGTAGAACAGCCTAATTTTTATGATGAAATTTTTAGAACTGTAACCATTTTTAAACTCAGTATCAAATATTCAAGAATATTTTGCGTTTCAAATACTACTTTTAAATATTAATATAGTCTAACAAGTAGAACATTCTTATGTTTAAAATAAACCTTTCAAACCACAACATTCCTAAAACTCAGCATCAAATGTTAAGGAATAATAATAATAAATAATAATAACTTAAAATAATTGTATAAACTACAATATTCGCTTTTTAAACGTTACGAACAAATTTTTATTTTTAATTCTCATAAATTCTCAAAGAGCACATTCATCAAAGAAATTCTCGGTCATTTTCCCGTGTTCCCGGACATATTCTCGGTCACATAACCTCTTTAGGGTACTGTCACACCTCTGTCTGCCTGCCCGGCGCAGGCAGACAGTTGCCAGAGACCGTTCATACCTTGGTTTTTCCGTCTGTGAAAAATCTTAAAATCGCGCGGGAATTTTAAATATTATCAAATTTTTAAATGTAATAAACCAAGTTTTTATAATTAAAATGGACAATTATGATAATGGTTTTCATTTTTCTAATATAATCTAAAAATAAGAAATAAATTACCCAGCCTTGAAATGAGTATTCCAGAAGTTGCAAAATGTTTACAGAAAAGTTGTTTTCTCAGTTGTAGTGTTTTTTTTATTCTTATACGGCGATGATGCCCTGTGTCGCGCAATGAAAGAAAATATATGGCTGTAAGTTGTGACGAGCTTGTAGTCACCCCTACTCCAGGGTCCAAATAGTTGGGACCCTAAACTGACCTGTCCTTCCAACATTCCGGCAGTCATTCGACAGATCTAGCTCTATGCCAGTCGTGTACTTGTTTACGGATTCGTACCACTGTGGAAACTCAACAATAAAGTTGCGATATCTACGGATATCGCCATAAATGATAAATAAGGGTTTGTTTTATTAATTAGACCCGTCACATTTTGGCGATCCTGCCAGGATAGTCCGAGACGATTACGATCAAAGTCGGCTATCTTTGAAAAGAATAGTGGAATCTTCGATTCAGTGAATTCACAAGTGATCCTTAATATTTGAAAAAAAAGTGAAGTGAATTTATAAGTGATCTTCATTAATATACGGTGATATTTTCGCTGGGAACCACCGGAAAAACACGTACTCGGGCCGAATTAAGTAAGTTCGACAGTGATTCCGTGGGTGAAAGTCCTAGAAAAGATGAGACGTCACTCAACCAAGTTGGCAACGAGGGATACCATAACGTCTGCCTACGAGTCAGCGCTTGGCACCCCTCAACCCTTCAACTTTTACCGTAAGAAGCAACGACGAAACATCAATAGATTACGCTTCGAAGGCTACATTGATCAAAAGAGACACGACAAGTAAGTTTTGTTCATCTTCTGTGATTTTGTATAGATTCCTCGTTAGGCGGTATAATTCATTTACTCTTAAAATAAAATAAAATTTTTTTTTCGATAAAAACAGCAGCAACATGTCCACGATAGAAAATTCCCAAGACAACTTCCAAAACAACTCCCAAGACAATTCCCAATTATCTTCAGCACTCCTTAGCAAAATCCTCGAGAGGCTCGAATCAATAGAAATAGGGCAAAAATCCCTTCATACAAATGTGAACAAATTAAATAAAGAAAATTTGAAACGCGTTGAGGAAATTGAAAATCTGGCTAGAAAAGAGGACCAACTCATAACGGAAGACGATGAGGCTAGTTCTCGTTCCGGGAATCCAGAAATTTCATTGGATAGATCGGACGAAAGCGAAAGAAAGAATGCAGGTCCCCTTTATCCGGTAAATCAGCTGGAACGGGCTCAAAAGTCTTTGCAGGACGTTCCCCTAAGGAATGCGATCTCCCTCAATTTAGTAGATCAGGAAATGCAGTTTCCAAATGCTGCACAGGGCGTGTCACTAAGGAATGCGAGTCCCCCGAGTCCAGTAGTTCAGGACGTGCAGGTTCCAGACTTTACGCAAAGCATAGCGCCAAGGGACCTGGGTCCCTGGAATCCAGTAGGTCAAGCCGTACAAGCTGCCAACACTACGCAGTGCGTGCGGGTTTCAGATTTAGTACCTAGGTCGGAAAATCAGCCGAGGAGAATAGTGATCCAACAACAAAGAGTAGACACTCCTGTACCTGCGAAGGAAATCATTCGCACCGTAGAAACACTTAATGGACGAGATGACGTTGGTACACAGGATTTTATAAAAACTGTAAAGCGCGCACGACTACGCTGCTCACAACCGGACTTGCTACTTGATTTTACTTTAACTGAAAAAATTGTAGATCATGCCAAGCGATCAATCCGTCACGTTTCAATTAATGATTATGAAGATTTATATCAGACACTACAGGTAAATTTGGGTTCCGGCACATCTATAGAAATGTGTCGCACAAAGGTAGATTCTTGTAGGCAGGGTACCGACAGCGTGCAAAATTACAATCAACGTTTCCGGAAATGCCTCAATGAACTTTATTACGCGGTTCAATCGGAACATAGTGGGCCGGTCGCGCGTGAAGTAGCTCTTCAAATTGAGGAGAAATCCACGATAAAGCGCTATATTATGAATCTTCGAGACGAGATCGGGATTCAAGTTAGACCTTTAAAACCGCAGTCTATCAATAAGGCTCAAGAAGAAGCCCTCGAAA
>NC_046657.1:177374939-177379087 GCF_010883055.1 Belonocnema kinseyi | reverse complement strand
GTGTAAGACAAAGCGACATCTACTTCAAAAAGAATGTATCCTATAAACTCAATGCCGAAGATATTAGTTTACTAAGCCCGCAATTGCCTTTAATTCAAGAATTTAATTCTAGAATTATTTAATTCGGGATTTTCAGGTTTCAGCATTTTGTTATTTCGGGTATTTTATGGAATATGATATTTTTTATAAATGTGCCGAATAGTCTAAAAAAAGTCCGTAGAAATTGCAGACCACAAAAATAAAAAATAAATAATATTCAAGAACTATATATAGAAAATATATAGAATGAAAATTATAATTAATAATTTTAGAATTAGTGGAAAATATATGAAACCGTAATATAAATTACTCATCGACTTATGTTTGTGGTATTTATTAAAACAACCAAGTTTTGCAAAGTTATAAATATGAAAATGTTTTAATTGGCAATTTACTTTCAATAAAATGGTTCTTGTCCAAGCTAAGTTTACCATCAATGCGCCTCGAAGGTGTGTCGAGAGTTGCTTACAGCGCTCCAAGTGGCTCTTGGTAAACTATATCGGTGTGTGCTTTCTACGGGGAGCGGTGGGTAGAGGGGAAGTGACTTTTTTCGCTGGACGCGCCGTCTATATTTATGGCGGGCAACTAAGCCCGCACCGCATCTACGTTTATAATATCTTCGTCTAGGACCTAATATCTTTGGCCGTACCCATAAGGAGACTGATCATGCTGTTCAAAGTGTATCTAAGGATGGGTAGTGTCGCTGAGAATCGAATATTGGACTCGAGTCTGTTTCTCGACCAAGTAATCGAAGCTTCCAGTCCGAGACTTGAGTCCTTGCCTAGTACGCGTATGCTTAAAAGCCCGTACTTATTTAAAATTAATAAATAATAAATATAAATAATAAACGTTAATATAAATAACTTAATAAAATAATAAATATCTAAGTAATTAATAAATGAGTAGAATAATAATTAACTACAAAATAAAATAAAAATTAAACAATAAATAAAACTTAAATATTCCAACAATGGTACAAATTAATTGATACAGCGAAAAAATGTATTTTTAACCATTAAATTATAAAATATATATAACGAAGGTAAGATAAATATTGCATGTATAAAAGCGTATACATAATTAAAATTTTGTATTACAAACATTCAAAATTAAAATTTTCAAACAAAAAAGTGCTCTATTTGTGCTATATTTATTTTTCTTATTTACAAAATGAATGTTTTATTATTAAAATATACGTTTTTATATAATAATATAATATGTAATTTATGTATAATATATAATATAATTTTATATAATATAAAACAATTACACAATAATGACAGGAAATGACGCCAACCAACATTAATTTTGAAAGTTAAAAGAATAGTTTAATTAAAGCTTTTTTTTTAACGATAATGTATTTATTCATTTAATATTTTTATTATTAAACTAAATACCTGTTGCTTAATTAAAACTGTGAAACGTTAGCTGGAAGTGACTTATATATTAATTAAAAAACTCAACCTACAATTATTTTTAAATTTTATTCTAAAGGGTCAATAGAATCCTTCTCTAATTAGTAAATTAATTCAAAAAATTAATTTGTTTAAATTAAGCTATACAGCTTTTGTTCGGTTGGTGCAATTATTCATGTGGGGCCGCTTATCAGACGCTATTCGGGCGAGCATGCGCATTATGGCCTTTTCATACCTCTACATGCCAGCAGCAGGTAGCCAGCCTGCGGAAAGTGTCTGAGAGTAAAAGGGATGGTAATTTTCATAGATATTATAAACGTAGATATAGACGGTGCGTCCGGCGAAAAAAGTCACTTCCCCTCTACCCACCGCTCCCCGTAGAAAGCACACACCGATATAGTTTACCAAGAGCCACTTGGAGCGCTGTAAGCAACGCTCGACACACCTTCGAGGCGCACTGATGGTAAACTTAGCTTGGACAAGAACCATTTTATTGAAAGTAAATTGCCAATTAAAACATTTTTGTATTTATAACTTTGCAAAACTTGGTTGTTTTAATAAATACCACAACATAAGTCGATGAGTAATTTATATTACGGTTTCATATATTTTCCACTAATTCTAAAATTATTAATTATAATTTTCCTTCTATATATTTTCTATATATAGTTCTTTAATATTACTTAGTTTTTATTTTTATTTTTGTGGTCTGCAATTTCTACGGACTTTTTTTAGACTATTCGTCTAATCAAGTTCTCGTACGTATTTTCCAATTTCTTATTTATTATATATTTTAACGTTTTTATAAAAATATAATTGTAATTCCAAGTGATAGGAAAATTGTTCTTTCGTTTTTTAGATGTTAAGACGACAGTTCCAAGCCATATTACGTTTCGCATTGGCAAAGAAAATTATGGATTTTTTTAGATTTTTATAAAAATATAATTATAATTTCAAGTGATATGAAAATTGTTCTTTCGGTTTTGAGATGTTAAGACATTAGTTCCAAGCCAGATTACGTTTCGCATTGGCAAACAAAATTAGATGAACAGAATTACACTGGCATATTCATAAAAAATATCATTTTCCATAAAATATATTTTAAAATAAACTTTAAGTTATTATAATTAATACAACTTAATCGAAATATATATAATTCAAATTATTTTTTAAGTTTTTCAGAACTTTAAAATATATTTATAATTATTCGCATTTTGTCGTAAATTTTATGTAAAATTCCGCAAAAAAATGCCTCAAAATCTTCCAGATTTTTTTACAATCTTATAAATCTTTTAAAATTTTTGAAATATTTTCGACACTGAAAGAAAACTGAAAGAAAAGGATCGACTTTCAAAAGAAGCGGAAGAAAATGACTCTCTGGATTGCAAATGAACATGGAAAATGGTGTATTTTCGCATTTTTAAAAGTTAAACTTAAACTTTTTCGCATTTTAACAATTTCGATTCCCATAATGTAATTTTTTACCTAACCTATAACTAATAACGAAAATTCTGAAAATTCAAACAATAAGGCTGTATTTTGAAAATGAAGCAATTTTAACGTTAAAATTCAAGTTCTTAAACTGAAGGCCTAATAATTTACAAATTTAACAATTAGTGTTGTATAAATTGTATTGTTATCTTAAAAGAGTATAAATATTTCTTAAATTACTTTTTAAATGTTCTGAAGTTTATCATTTTTACATACCGAGATGTCAAAAAAGCCTGCCTAATTTTTTCAAATTTTAATCACTTATTTTCTAAGAGAAAATCACCTCTGATTACTAGTGACTGAAATGGATTAGAAAAAAATCACCAAGATCCAAGAATAAAAATGGGATGTACAGCGAATTAAAAAATTTTTAATTGTGATTATCCTTAACTTTGTGATATCAAAAATTTCCATACAATTTTTTTTATTAATACTGTAGGAAAAAATCAACAAGATCGAGCGCAGAAATTATAATTAGAACAAATTTTCTGTAATTCTATGGACACGGCTGAAATATCCCGAAAAATAAAATTCCCGACTCGGTAAAACTCTCTGTCCTGAAAAATACAATTCCAAAACTAATAAAATTCCTGATCAGTTTATAATATTAATGAATTAGAAAATTCGCAAATAATAAAACTCCCCAAATGAAATTATTTCATAATCAATATTAATTATTTATTAAAAATACGATAATAAAATATTGTTATCAAATAAATTTTTGTTTAATATTTAAAGAGTTACAAATTATTACTTGAATTTAAAATTAAAATTATACAAAACATTTTACCGACAAATTAATATACAAAAACACGTGTTTTTAAATTAACATTTCGATTTTTCGGAAGTGATGTGATTATGATGAGTGAAACTTGGGCAGATGAGAAGGACTGGAAGGGAATAAAAAAGATGTTACCGAAAGGTTATGTGTGGACAATGCAAGAAGCAAGAAAGGAACACGTTAAAGGGAGAGGGATGGGCGGCATGGTGTCAGGGGTGAAAAAGGAATTAGCAGTAAAAGGGAGAAAAGATGGGAACATGGAGGAAAAGGATGGAACAATGATAAGAAAAATTATAATTGGGAAAGTAAAAATAGCAATGGTGTGTGTATACAGAAGAAGAGGGGAAGAGGAAGGCTGGAAAGTAATAAGGAGGTAGATGGAAGAAAAGACGGAAGAACTGGTTTTAATAGGGGGGGGGGGG
>NC_046657.1:177373827-177374839 GCF_010883055.1 Belonocnema kinseyi | reverse complement strand
GAAGGTCAGTTATGAAAAAGAGGAGGGAATAGACTCGTTAGTTGAAAGGTTGAAGGGGTCCATTGAAAAGGTAAAGGATGAGCTGGGTACTAATGAAGAAAGAGTAGCGGGAAAGAGAGGCTGGTGGGACGAGGAATGCTGGGAGAGTAAAGAGAGAATAAAAGAGTGTGTGAGAAAATGGAGAAGAGGGGAAATGGAGAAGGAGGAGTATAACAGGAGGAAAAAAGAACATGAGAAGATGCTGGAAATAAAAAGACAGAGGGGAAAGGAAGAATATAAAGCAGAGGTAGAAAAAGCGATCAAAGAAGGTAGGGTGTGGGATTTGATAAATAGGGTTAGAGGGGAAAGGAAGGGCGTTAACGAAGAAATAGAAATGGAGGAATGGACGGATTATTCTAAGGGTCTATTAGGGGGAGAGCAAAATAAGATCGAAGGGGAAAAGTGTAGGATAGTCCAAGGAGAAATGGAGGAAGGGAACGAGATAACAATAAAAGAAGTGGATGAAGCAATAAATAGGTTAAAAAGAAACAAGGCGACGGGAGAAGATGGGATGGAGAACGATTTCAAAGCAGCGTTCGACTCAGTGAATAGAAAAGTACTATGGCAGGCAATGAAAGAGAGGGGTGTAGAGGAAAAGTTAGTGGAGAGGATAAAGGAAATTTTTACTGAAACCAGGATTAGGGTGACAATAGGAAAGAAAAAAGGGCAGGTTTTCTGGACAAGCCGAGGTCTAAGGCAAGGGTGCCCTTTCAGTCCGTTACTATTTAGTATCCTATTGGCAGACTTAGCGGAGAAGCTAAAGGAGAAAGGGAAAGGAGGAACGGTTTTGTGTAATAGCAAACTATACTCTCTAGCATACGCGGACGATGTAGTTCTATTAGCAGTTGCAGAGAAGGGGATGGGGTATAGGAAAGAGAAGGTTCAAGAACGATTGGAGAATGAGGGTCCGGTTGTTTGATGCGTTGGTGTGGGCGGTGTTGTGTTATGGTGTGGAGATCTGGGGATGGAAGGA
>NC_046657.1:177368034-177373727 GCF_010883055.1 Belonocnema kinseyi | reverse complement strand
GAAAGAGTAGAATATAAGTAGTAGTTAAGTTAGACTAAGGATGGAATTGTAAATATATGTACAGGGAGCGGAGGCCTTCAAACCCGTAAAAGGGAGAGATTACATACATACATACATGCAACCAAAATATCTTATCCAGAAATATATTTTGTTTTAATTATTGTTAGTTTAAATTTGAACAATAATGTTTAAACACTTCAAACATTTTAAAAGTTGTTTCTCTGCTATAAATATTTGATTATTTCAATTAAAAAAATATTTCTCAAAGAAAAATGTTTTCAGCACTTGCTTATCTCGAAATGTCTTTCTATAATACTTTTTTTTAAAATTAAAAATATGATTTTTCGAGAACATTTTTTTATAATTAAAAAAAGACTGTATCGAAAACCTGGATCAAGCTTCATATCTGAAAAAATTCAGAGATACATACATGTCAAACTTTTCTAACCTCAAAAAATCTTTCTACTGCTTTACCGTCATATTTTACGAAGAATGAGGAAACAAGAATTCGACTTCGTAGTATGATGAGGACAGCACCTCGATAGGGCAGAAAATGTGATGTCCTATATATATAATTCCCCACTCCGACGCCCCGTACCACATCTACCCTTATAATATCTTTGACTCGAGTTTCGGTTGCTATACAATCGAACTAAATCTCGATTCAACTAAATGTCATTTCAACTAAAACTCTATAGTTTGTGCACAGCGGATGGTGTTGCTCGGAAGAGGATCGTGTGCGTAGTTAGAAAGTAGTATGCGGTCACTGAGTTGTACCAAAAATATTCGATTGGCGGCGTGTCCTGCAGACTCTAAGTCATCGATAAAGAAGCGTTGACAATAATTTAAAAAGTAATGAATTTAATAAAGTTGAATAAAACTATAAGTTGATTTTAATTAAGTAAAGTGAAATTGGATAAATGTAAAGAAAATCAAATAAGTTCAAAAACAATGAAATTAAATTAAAAGTAACAGGTTTATAAAAAGTGTATTTTTTCGTAATTTTTTATTTTGATTCGCCGTGAATGATTTTATGTATGGGGTTATAGATTTGTTGTTTATTTTAATGTTACGAATTATATTCACTTTCATTAGGATCTGCGCATATCTCAGTTTTTAGAGCAGTATAATTCTTTGTCATCCTTCTTCAAGCTCTTACGGAGAGATTTGCAGAGATTACTAGTCCATCTCCTTATAAAGGCCTTTTATTTTTTCAGATGATGGCACATATATTCGTTTAAATAATTATTTATACGTAAAAAAGCTTTATTTAACATAACTTAATGTAGTATAAATGAGTCAAATATATAATATTAAATGAAGGCTATCCTGTTTTATATATTTTTAATCGGCAAGTCACCCTTGGAGTTCAGAAAGCTGTGAACGAGTTGCAAGAACAATAGCAGATTAATATTAAGTTTAGTATAAGTATCAGTTAAATATTAAGTACCCATAAAAGAAGAAAGAACATTTCCAGGAAGGACGAAATTCGAATACGAAAAAATAGCTACCGGAAATTATTATCTGCGTAACATCAGGTACGAATCCAGAGAATTGGCCAGGAGGGGGTGGTGTCGGATAAGTTTCTTATTAGTAGTCAAATATTTATTTATAAAAAATAGCGTTCAGAAGCGGACTGGGTCTCACTAACCGACCCGATAAAAGTCTGGCAGATTAGTCTTAAAAGCCATTCTATCCAATTTTGGTGAAATATTTCCAGTAATTTAAAAGGATTTCAAGGAAATTCATAGAATTTCCAACAATTTTAATCATTGAAAAAAATTGTCAAAGCTTTTAAACATTTTAAGAAAATTTAAATGATTTTACGGCACAAAAGTCAATTAAATGATTCAATATAATTTCAAATATTTTAAGTGATTTTTGACGAATTTTAATAGATACTCAAAAATTCTAATCATTTTATAATATTTCTATAAACTGCAAAGAATTCCACAAAAATGAGGGGATGTGTAGGATTTCAAAGATTTAAAGATAATTTCAAATATCTCGGTTAATTTGCGTTTTGAAAGAATTTCCTTAAATTTCGAAAGATTTGAAAGGATTTCATAGAATTTATAAGATTTGAATGTTAAGAGGGATTCCAAAGTATTTAGGAGAATTTCCGAGATTTTCAAATAATTCAAAGGACTTTTACGAGATTTTATAATATTTCGGAGGACTCCAGTAATTCTGAAGGATTTTAAAAACTTTTAATAAGGTATTTTAATCAATTTTCCGGGGTCTCAAATGATTTCATAGGGCTTCAAATAATTCAAGATATTTAAAGGAATATCATCAGATTTCTTGTAATTTCACGGGATTTCAACGGATTTTATATTATAATGGATTTCAAGGAATTTATTCACAAGAATTGAGGATTGTCAAAGGCTTTAAAAAATTTGCAAACATTTCGATTAGATTTCAAGAACTTTAAAGGTTTTTTTAAGAGATTAGAAGGGCATTTTAAAGATTGCCAAGAATTTTGAAGCTCCTGCAAAATTTCAAGATATTTTAAAACATTTCAAAGAATTTGACACATTTTGGGGTATTTCTAAAGATTCCAAAGAATGATCGTTTGATTTAAAAAACTTGAAGGAACTTCCAAGGAGTCTTATGATTTTAAGTAATTCAAAAAATTGTGTGTGGTTTTAAACAATTTCCTAGAATCTCAGAAGATTTGGAAGGATTTTATAGGAACTACAAGGTTTTAAGGGATTTTAAAATCTCTAAATATTATTTTTTATATGATCAAAACATTTGGCGGGTCCACAATTTATTACTTTGTTATTTTCTTCTTTTTTTATCTGTTGGTGCTTTTATTTTTATTATGTAAACATAAATGTAGGCCCGAGAATGCTTTTTTTCTCTTCTTTTATTTCTGCAAAGCATGCATTTAACTTCGTTTTATCAATTAAAAGGTATTATTTATAGAACTGATAGTAACTACTGTAATAGTTCATTTGCTACTTTTAATAATGTTCCTATTTTTAAGTATGCTCTCATTCTTAAATTTTCGACTATTTATAATTGACTTTATTTGATCATTTTATAACTTATCAAATGCATGAATAAATATCATGTTAACTATATATCGTTTTTTGAAAACTAAATTCCAGTTTTTTTTTATTTAGATTATTTAGATTATTTTTTTTTAGACTTTTTCAAAGTTTCCAAATTTAAAAAGTACTATTTTATGTTAAGTTTTATTATTTTTTAAAACGAAGTTGAATAGGCTTAAGTTATAATAAAAAACTTATACAAAAAATTTGTCAAAAATTCCCTCGACTTTTTTTTGCTACAATAATAACAATGTAGTTTCAAACGAATAAGTTAAAGTACTGCTCCAGAAATTATGACTGACATTCTTTTAACAACTTCTAATAAGCTAATACATATTACAAGATATATGCATATTTGTGTAATTCAAGTTTGGAAGAATCCAAAATTAATGCCTTCCGCATTAGCGAGCAACGCCTCATCGTACCTAATAACTGTAATAAAGTTTTAAAACAATAGTATCACGTGCATAACCTAAAATTAATATAACACTATTACATTTTCGAAAAACTGCTTCACGTTTTTCGTGCACAGATCCTAATGAAAGTGAATACAATTCGTAACATTAAAATAAACAACAAATCTATAACCCCATACAAAAAATCATTCACGGCGAATCAAAATAAAAAATTACGAAAAAATACACTTTTTATAAATCGGTCACTTTTCACTTAAATCCGTTGTTTTTAAACTTATTTAATTTCCTTTACATTTATCCAACTTCACTTTACTCAATTGAAAACAACCTATAGTTTTATTCAACTTTATTAAATTAATTATTATTCAAATGATTACAAGCCACACAAAAAAAGTGTGCGGATCTGGTAACAAGACACACGTATTCCTATGGATTTTGGGGCGCTGAATTCAAATTCGGTATCAAAAATCACCCATCACGTCATGGTTGAGCCATAACCTCAAGAAATGACGAAAAATCATGCACTGAGACCAATAAATTTCACAATAATGCCAGTGATGCAAATTTTCACTTCAAAAACATGTAGACAACTGTGAAGGATCAACCCTTGCCTGATATCAACTTCTTTAACATAACTTTACCCAACAGAACCTGACCTCACCTAGACTAACGTAACCTAACCTCACGAAACACAATTAAACTGATTGTGTTGTCCCGTTGTGTTTGCGGTACCGTTTGAATCAGCTTGGGCTTAACCTGCAAAGAGGTCAAACCTATCCTAACCTAAAAAACCTGACATAACCTAACCTAACTTAACTTTACGTAACACAATTAAACTCATTGTGTTGTCCCGTTGTGTTTGCGGTGCCGTTTCATTCAGCTTCGGCTTAACCTACATAGAGGTTTAACCTATCCTAACCTAACAAAACCTGACCTATTCTAACCTAGCCGAATGAAATTCAACCACACGTATAGCTATGTAAGCGTACGGTTCTCAGTCTTAAATGCGTGCTATATTTAATAGGTTAACTCGATCTTAACCTACAAATGAATCTAACTTAACAGAACTTAATGTGCGTCTAAATTTTTAACCACCTGTAGTACAATGAAATGAATTTTATTGTGTTACAACGGGAACACTTAAGTTAAGTTGTGTTGCGTTAAGCACAATCACTGGCATTATTTTGAAATTTATTTCCCTCAGTGCATGATTTTTCGTCATTTTTTGAGATTATGGCTCAACCATGACGTAATGGGTGATTTTTGATACCGAATTTGAATTCAGCGCCCCAAAATCCATAGGAATACGTGTGTCTAGTTATCAGATCCGCACACCTTTTTTTTTGTGTGTGGCTATGTCATCAGTGCTTCTTTATCGATGAGTCGTAGTGTCACAATCCGGGAATCGCGTCCCCTATATATGCCGCGATATTAACGGCCGGGATCGAAAGGTAAACGTGGATCCGTTTAAAAAATTGAAGACCTATGAAGATAGGTGAGTAAAAAAAATAACAGGTTTAAACAGAAAAATAATCACAAGCATCCACTTTTATCTTTTATTTAGAGGAAGGTTATTTTATACAATTAATGTAATGAATGTCGAGTTAAAAATATAAAAAGCTACACGCGGGAGAGAAAAGAGAAAAAGCGACTTCTCTAATCAAAAGCTAGTCTAATTCTGCCCTTCATATCAAGAATCGTTCTCCTCTTTTTTTTGAGCCTCCGAGGTTCCAGAGCAAGGGTTTCTAGTGAAGATCATTTTTTAAGCCAATCAAATTTCAGGGTCCTCCTTTTAAGGAGGGTCTCCAATTTTAAGAAAACCAATCAAAATGAGAATGAAAATGAGACCTCCTTCTTAACTTTTCCCATGCATCTCAGAATCCCATTGCTCTTATCTACCCTCGAGCACGGTCGTATATACAGGTCCCGAAACTCCCGGGAGTGGGGGTACCATCATTACTGAAGCCCTCTTGTTTCTCCTGATTGCCGCTGAGCCGGAAAGCGCTGCGATTGAGTAGTATGTACAGCTGTTCTTCCGTTTCGTACACGTGTTCTTAACCTAACGCGCAATATGCCCGCTAACGTAAAATATTGTTGTTGTTGTTGTTAAAAATGCCTTGGAATTGTGCAGTACCAAACTGCTCAACAAATAAAAATGATTCAAAAGAGAACCGATCTACATTCAAAGTACCAACCGGACTGATAAATGATTGGAGTA
>NC_046657.1:177366329-177367934 GCF_010883055.1 Belonocnema kinseyi | reverse complement strand
CCAACGGAGCCGAACAGGATCTATTTTAATAAATCAACGTGAAATTTTTGAACTTTTAAATTCGGGATAATTCCGCGCCAAATTCGGCTCCGCGTGTTACACTACTGTGATGATCGCATTTCCCGCGCTCATCTACTTATGGGGTCATGTAGAACTCAACCCTTTTTGCATGGTAAAGAAGAACACCGCCTCACCATAAAGGCCTAATCGCTAAATTTAAAATTATATTTCGCAATTTTTATTATTGTTCTCAAACTCTCTTATCTTTCTATTGGCAAAAACGAGACAGGCGTGAGACAAGCCGAGAAAAGAAAAAGAAAGCCTGTTTCTTTTCTCAGGTAAATGAATGCACTTAGAGTAAGTTAGCACATAAGACCTTACTTAATAGTTCCTATAGATGAGACAGATTTTCTGAAAAACAGTTTTAATTTATATTGTATTTTGTCTAAAGTGTTCACAAGTATAAAATTTAACCCTCTTAAGAATCTGTCTCTGGAAAATGTACTTCTTCTTATAAAAGGTTGTTGCTTTAAACAAACGGACAGTCAGTCATAAAAAAGCTATTTAATTAGTTTTTCTAAGGAAAGAAGGCACCAAGACGCTAAAATAAATATTCCGTCAACGAAAACTGAAATCATTTCCCATCGTTTTTTAAAAGGAACACTAATAAAATAAGAAACTTCTCGGATCTCTGGTGAGTTCCGAGATAGTTTCACTTAAAAGTCTCATAGTACATTCAAGTCCTTAGTTATTTAACAACTAATAAAATATATAACAGAAACCAATTTTCATTCCCTTCTTTCCTTGGTCAGACAGTTATGGTCAACTAAATCGTTGCAGCAACGCTAAGTGTCAAGAATCCAGGCGCTTCAAAAATCTCAAGTAGGTGCGGATAGGCATGACTCGAGGGCACGGTCATATATACGGGTCCCGAAACTCCCAGGAGTGGGGGTACCACGGTTCATGAGACGACCTGTGATGTTGCAAAATGCCACGAGGGGCGCCGCAGTTGAGTATTGGAATGCGCGGAAAATTCAAACGAATTCAAGAATCAGTTCTCAAATTAAGAAAACTATAATAACTTCCAAGTTTTCCATAATTTACATATTTAATTGTTTGAAGATTAGTAAATATAATATTTTATTATTTCTCAGTATAATTAAAATATTAAAAAATTGGAGAAAAACTTCAGAAGCAAAATAAATTTTTCAAAGTAAATTGTTAAAAAAAAAATCATTTTATCTGTATTTAATTTATGCGTATAAATATAAGTAATTATATAAATAAACAATAAGAAAAACAGAAATGGAAACAAAAAGAAGAGCAAAAAACATATTTATCAAAGGTAGTTTATTTTTTAAATCAGAACATGTTGATGTTTTTTCAAATACAATACTTTAGTTAATAATATAAAATATATTAATTTCAATATTATAAAAATAGTACATTCATTTTCTATACAAGTGATGTGCAAACGTGTTTTTTAAACTTTTTTCTAATTTCGACTGTTTTCTTTTAACAGTAGACAGTTGTATTAAAATCAGAATTTTATATTTACTGTCACCGTTATCGCTGCTTCTTGAAGGTGAAACACATGTTGTATTT
>NC_046657.1:177364113-177366229 GCF_010883055.1 Belonocnema kinseyi | reverse complement strand
TCGCACGAATATTTTATAATTTCGAATCGAAACCGCGCATTCTATGGAAGCGACGGTGCTGTTCCTAGCGGATGGAATGCAAATTTATGCGATCGTTACAGTAGTCTGCATGTGACGCCGCCAACCGTATATTTTTGGTACAACTCAGTGACCGCACACTACTTTCTAACTACGCACACGACCCTCCTCCAAGAAACACCATCCGCTGTGCACAAAATATAGAGTTTTAGTTGAAATGACATGTAGTTGAATCGAGATTTAGTTCGATTGTATAGCAACCAGAGTCGACCATCCCTAAGCGTGTCAAGTTTTGAGTAACTGTCAGACTTGACGTTTGGCCAATAGAGCATTCTTACTTGTGATGTCACGCGCTCCGAGCGGACTTTGGGGAAATAGCCGCCTCCCTAGGCCCCTATAGATTGCATGTATTGCCGTCGCTTTTAAAAATTGTTTTTGTTTTTTCGAAATGCAGAGTGAATATTTGGGAAAATTATCTGGAGACGTCAAGACCCGATATATCAAAAAATTGGAAAACATCGAAAACTTTGATCCGTATGCTCTTAAAGATATAGATTTTAGTGAAAATGTAAGCTCAGCTTCCTCGGTAACAACAATTGGGCGGCTTATAAGTTCTATGAACCTGTTTTTGTACTTGAAGTGAAGTGCAAGCAGTTCAATGATACTTTTCTGCTTCTGAGTGAGTTTATAGTGTAACAATACAGTATTTTTAGTTTTAACTTGATATTCTAGTAATAACTAATTATTTTCTATGAGTATTAACATTAAGGAATATTCGTGTGAAGTACTGTATTTATTTCAATTTAAGTTGTCAAATTCCATTGCTGATTTAAATGGCGATGAAAATTTATTGAGATTTTGAGGTTAGGATCAGCCTATTACAAGAGCGATCTGCTCGCAGGATTGAAGAACTCAAGTGATATTATTATAAAGTTTTGAAATTGCATTCTTCTTTCCCAGTTTAATGTAAATAAGTGGTATTTTTACATAGATCCATAAAAAAAATATTTTTTCCATGAGAAATCCCGAAATTGTACTACTCAAAAAAGTGTACGAAAATTCAAGATTTGTCTTGATACAGAAAAGCAAACAATAACAATTTGAAGAATCTCTACGTTATGCTAATACATTTTCCATTTTCCCTGGCTAACATGATTAATTTTCTACCAAAAAAGACAACTTTTACAACAAAATACACGAATTTTTAACCAAAGATGGATACACTTTGAACCCAAAGTGAAAAAGTTATGTGTACAGTTAGATATTAAATTTTCACAAGAAAAAAGATTTTTCTACTAAAATACTTGAATTTTTGAACAAGGAAATTAATTTTTATATGCAATTATGAATCTTGAATTAAATAAAAGGATTTTAAAGCAACATTTATATTCTCCTGTGACAAATAACTCTCTTCGCAGATAGGTGGTAGCGTGGCAGTGAACTATTCCTTTTTAGGGCGGCTCCTTTTGCATAAATTAATTTTTCGACAAGGCACCCAATCAGGATGATCCTTATTCGCCAAGTCAGCTGGAGTGTCTATATTGTACATACAAATTACAAACGATTGCAATAAATATAAATCACAAATAATTCTTCCACTACAATTGTGATAAACATAACCTCACGAACATTATCTCACACTCGAAACGCATACATTTCTTACTTACCACTCCTAAAATGTTCCTCGCAAATCCGGGTATTTTCTAATTGACTTGCAAGTAAAGGCCCACCGCGCAAAACACTTATCCACATTTCCCTTCTCTTTGACAATATAATAAGTTTACTTGTTGACAGATCGCTAGGCCCAGCACGAGATTTTCCGATAAACTTTTGATCTTTCTTAGTTATGCCTATTGGAATCCGAAAAAGTCTTGTGCCTGGGTGCACAGCAATGTGTTTCTTACACCCTACTACGAAACAATATATACGCCCGGAGGTTCGGCCCTGTAGATTTTTATGGCTTAATGAGAATGCTCTATGCTCTCACAACAAAGGGACGAATTCCTCAACATCTTGATCGTTGTCAAATCGCAATCCTCCAAGTGCATCTTTCATGGGCGCAAACAAATGATAGTCACAGGGTGACAAATCTGGGTTG
>NC_046657.1:177362743-177364013 GCF_010883055.1 Belonocnema kinseyi | reverse complement strand
CCGTTGTGCAACGGACGCTGGAACCTGTTGCTCACTCATAGTTGTACTGACGAATTGACTGAGTCAAACAGCTCACCAAGCGTTTTACCCACTCCTAATACATTACATTACAAGAACCTACACTATGAGAGTGCTTGCGATTGGCTAAGAAAAGTATTTGTAAAATTCCGGTTTATATTTGATCCACCCTCGTATCAGTATAAAATGAGCTCAACTTCAGTGTACAATTTGATATGTTTAAGGGGATGCTTTTGAGATGAAACTTCTTGCAAGTGTTCCTCCATTTTCATACAATACATTTTTCAATTTGTAGGTCAGAATGATAATATTTAGGGCCTCCTTTAAAGCTTTAAACAAGTAAATTTCAAAATTTAAGCTATGATATCGGAAGCAGTGGCGATTATGAGTCCTAATGGCAGCAATGGGAGCGGGGACGAGAACGGTTACCTCTTTCGGTGATATTGAAACCTTCGAAATTTTTTTACACACTGTTCCCGACAATAAACTTGGCCTTCGGGTGGCCGTGACGTCACTGCAATGCAGGTTCTCAATGAGGAACATTTCAAAAATAAAATTAATGCAATGCACATGAAGCCATCCTTTTATTTTATGAAAAAGATATTCTGCTTGATAATCTGAATAAGAGTAATTACAAACATATCTCTTAGTACCTATAAAAAACCATAATTACAAAAATGAATTTTTTATATTCAAACGCAGTGAATAAGAAAATTACCAATAAATATAACATAATTTTGAAATGTCTATAACTCCGATATGGTGTTGAAAGATAGAAGATTAAAAGTGCGTGAGTTAGCTGAGGCCACAAGGATATCTATAAGTGCAGTTGTTTCAATTCTACATGAAAAATTAGGCATGAAAAAGCTATCGGCAAGATGGGTGCCGCGTTTGCTCTCAGCTGGGAATAAACGCAATAGTGTGGTCGCCTCTGAGGCTCTTTTGGCGCGCATAAGTCGGAATCGTGAGGAATTTTTTCGTCGATTTGTGACTGTGGATGAAACATGGATACACCATTACACTCCTGAGACAAAGGAACAATCCAAACAGTGGATTTCCACAGGCGAACCAGCTCCAAAGAAGGCAAAGAACGTAAAGTCAGCTAGTAAGGTTATGGCTACAGTTTTTTGGGATGCACGTGGAATTATAATAATTGACTACTTGGAAAAGGGTAAAACAATCACTGGTGAATATTATGCATCATTATTAGAGCAGCTGAAAGAAGAAATTTAAAAAAAACGACCACATTTGG
>NC_046657.1:177359964-177362643 GCF_010883055.1 Belonocnema kinseyi | reverse complement strand
ATAGAGCTCTAAGGAGATTATGTTGAAAAATAAAAAAAAATTTACCCAAAAAAAATTGTTTTTATACTTCATTCTAAGGACTTATTGAACTACCCTCGTAACTCCAGGAACGATTGTCTGCAATTCAAAATCCAAAAGTACAAGTATTAGAGTTGCTACAGGCCTGATGGTTCCGGAAAATTAGGCAATGTCAGGAAAAACATGATATAGTTTGGGCATTTACGATAAAGTGAAATTATTTGTATTATTATGATTAAAAATCGCAATTATTTAGTTGCAAACTAATCTGTGTTTGTTAAGGATTCAAATTATTTGGTTGCAAATTCTTTTTATTTCGCTGAATTCAATTATTTTTTGTTTAAAATTAAAATCCTTTTTGACAAAAATATCAAATATCACGTTTCTCGTTAAAAAATTATCTTCTTTGGTTAATAATTCCATTACATAGTTCAAAGTGAAACTACTTTGTTTAAATTAATTTATTTGGTTAATGACTATTTAAACATTTTAGACTAGATAAACATTTTTTCAAAACTTAATTACTTTGTTGAAAATTAGGATATATAATTGAAAATTAATTGTTTTAAGTGGAAATCTATTTATCGACCAGATAAATGATGAGTTGTTGAAAAAATGGAAGTCTTGAATTTCCTACAAAACAAATAATTTTTTAACAAAAAAGATTACGCTTCTTTCAAAGAATAAGGTAACTTTTGCACAAAAATTGGAATAATTCGAGTCAATTTTAAAATAAAAAGATTAATTATTAAAAAATTATAATTATTACGTGCATTCTTAACTGAAAAGATAAATTTTAAACCAAACATAAAATAGTTAAATTTTCAGTTAGTTAAATAAATTGTTAACTAAAAAAACATAATAAAGAAATTTTCAGCAATATAGTTTAATTTTCTAGTAAAGAAATTAATTTGTAACCGAAAAGATCAATTTTCAACAATTGAGAGTACGCTTCTAACAAAAAAAAAAACGAATTTTCACCTAAAGCAGATAGATTTCTACTAAAAATAGAATAGTTAAATTTTCACTAAAAAAATGAATTTTTAATTAAATGAAATTAAATTTTCAATGAAATAGTATGTTTTTTAACAAAAAAGATTAAATTTATATTTAAAAAGATCAATTTACGACAAAAAATTGCCACATATTTACGACTTAAATTTTCACTTCAAATAAAAAGATGGCTTAATGTGCTTTGCATTAATTTTATTTTATAATTTTATTTTTGAAAATTTCCTCATTGAGAACCTGCATTGCAGTGACGTCACGGTCACACGAAGGCCAAGTCTATTGTCGGGAAAAGTGTGTAAAAAAATTTCGAAGGGTTCAATATCATCGAAAGAGGTAACCGTTCTCGTCCCCGCTCCCATTGCTGCCATTAGGACTCATAATCACCGCTGGTTCCGATATCATAGCTTTAATTTTGAAATTTACTTGTTTAAAGCTTTAAAAGAGGTTCTACATATTATTATTCTCACCTGCTAATTGGAAAATGTATTGTATGAAAATGGAGGAACACTTTCAAGAAGTTTCATCTCAAAAGCATCCCCTTAAACATATCAAATTGTACACTGAAGTAGAGCTCATTTTATACTGATAGTTTGTCATGCAAATGACTTAGTCATTTTTTTTGTTAACAGGAATCTATATTTGCTCCAGTACAAATCGCCTGATATATTTCCGACGTTTTTTCCAGGATATTTAAGATTTTATTTTATTTGTTCAGAAATAAAAGAATTGTGCAGCTAATCCAGTTTCATAGCGCAGCCGTTGATAATAGGTCCACAATAGATAGAACCTTTTTTGTGCACTATAAAATTATGAACATTTTTTCACATTACCATATTCAACCTGAAATAAACAGTTTTCGAGTAATTTTAAAAAACATGTTATTATTTAACACTTTCCAGAATTTCTGAACTTTGCCGTACACGTATGTTTGGGGACTTTTTACAATATCTTTATAAACCCATTGCCAACGTATCTGTGAAAAAATGCTACTTTTACGATTTTTTTTTTTGAATGATATTTGTTCCTCTTTGACTGGACTAATAAGTCTAGATGCGGCACGTGTATAGTTCGAGGAACTAATTGTAGACGGCGCTCCCGGCGGAAATTGGCCCGATCCCCCCTGCCTCTCAACCCGAAGATCAGGCCAACCAACTACTTTGCCCCTGCAATATTCACACGTCGAACAAGTCCATCAAATAGCCGATATTAATTCGGTAAATACTAAATACTTCAAAATATAAAATACAAATTTTATATGGAGAATTTTGATTTATTATTTTCAATCAATGAATCAATTATTTGAATAAATTTTGCATCAAGAAAATATGTAGGTGCATAAGGTGTACTTTTAAATTGAATTGAAATGTAATTATATCGTACTAAATATTTTTAGCTGCTACATCTTTTATGAAAAAAATGAGTCATTTTACAATTAAAAGTTACTGTCTATGAATAATACTATTTTTTTGTTTCGGTAGAAATTCGACTACATGAAACTATACATTTGAAGACATTAAAAGTTTTAATTAATAAACATATTGAGTTGAAATTTAAAATCAGAGAGAAATAGAGTCACAATGCATTAGAAATATCAGTTGATAGAAACATGGCGCCCCCTACTTGCCCGTATACCCGTGATGGTCATTTGAT
>NC_046657.1:177358265-177359864 GCF_010883055.1 Belonocnema kinseyi | reverse complement strand
AAGCAATTTTGTGACAGATACAATCTGACAGATAAATGAGTCAATTTCGTGTGTTTTTAACTGTCCAGTGTTTCACCTTAAAATCCGTTTGTACACTTTGTATATTTGTGCTATAATTATTATCCATAGCTGGTAAAAATTTAATGCTAGATTAAGCAAATCTGCAAATACCTCAAGAAATTGTAAGTTATGTTTCTATGTTTACCTTTCAGCTCCACTCTCCTCATCATTGTTTTCAGGTTCTTTTTTTTCAGAATTATCACACCAGGTGCGATCGAAAAATCGTTGGATTATCAACATTAACCCCTAAATATTCGACTTAAAAAAAGAAAGTCAACCACATATTTTAAGTGACAAAAAATTAAAGAAATGTACAACTTCAAGTCGGGTAGTCACTGACTGGGAAAACCGGGAACTATAGCCCAGATTTTTGAACAACAAGAAGTATCTTAGAGTTTAGAGGAAAACTGGGAATTTTCCAAATTAATTTTTTACTTTTGTTGATTTTATCTACATTTTCCTAAAAAGTTCAATTTTTAACCAAATAGTTTAATTTTTATTTAAAAAATTGAGTTTTAACCCAGAATATTAATTTTCAACAAAAGAGATGAATTATGAAGAAAGTAGTTTAACTTTCAACCAAAGAGTGGAATTTTCAATCAAAGAATATCAATTTTCTACGAAAAACGAAATAGTTGATATTTCAGCCAAAGAAGATTTTAAATTATAATTTAATAAAAAATTAATTTTTAACCAAAATAAGATTTTTTAATAAAATAGTTCAATTTTTAACAAACGATGAATTTTCAACTAAGATTAAGAATCTTCAACCGAAACAATGAATTTTTAAAGGGAATCAGTTCAACTTTCATTAAAAAGTTGAATTTAAAATCTAAGAAGATGATCTTTCAACAAAAAATGTAATATTTGATATTACAAACAAAAAAATATTTTGTTTTAAATTAGAAACAGTTAAATTCATTCAAAAAATATGAATTTTCAATGAAATATTTAAATTCTCAACTAGGAAAAATTAATTTAAAAACAAACAATTGAATATTCAGTTACAAAAATTAATTAACGAAAAATGTTTCGCTAAAAGAAAGACATTTTTAACTAATTTTAGTTCAATTTTTAACCATATAGTTAAATTTTCAGTTAAAAAACTGAGTTTTAACCCAGAATATAAAAAAAAAACAAAAAAAAGAAGTTTAAACTGAGATTATGAATCTTTAACCAAAAAGATGAATTTTGAAGGAATTAGTTCAACTTTCAACCAAAAAGTTGAATTTACAATCTAAAAAGATGATTTTTTAACGAAAAATCTAATATTTGATATCACAAACAAAAAGAGATTTTGTTTTAAATTAGAAACAGTTAAATTCATTCAAAAAATACGAATTTTCAACGATATTCTTGAATTCTCAACTTAGAAAAATTAATTTTAAAACAAACAGTTAAATATTCAGTTCAAAAACTAATTTAAAAAATTTTTTTACTCAAATAAATAAATTTTTAACTAAAAGTAAGATTATGAATCTTTAACCAACAAACTGAATTTTAAAGAAAGTAGTCCAACTTTCAACAGAGTTGAATTTT
>NC_046657.1:177351235-177358165 GCF_010883055.1 Belonocnema kinseyi | reverse complement strand
TTAACTAAAAAAATTAATTTTCAACTTAACAGTTTAATTTTCTGTCAAATAGTTAAATTTCCAGTTTAAAAAATTAATTTTAACCAAAAAAATATTTCCACATAGAAGTATCGTTTTCGACCAAAAAGACGTATTTTCAACTAAAATTTAGAATCTTTAACAAACAAAAATATATGAATTTTAAAGAAAGTAGTTCAAATTTTAACTCTTTCGTTCTAAAATTTTTAAAAAGAATGTAGAAAAACTTTAAAGCAAAATGTTTCGATTTGGTAAGATTAATAAATTTTAAAAAATCGAGTAAATTCAAGAAATATTTAGAAGAATGGAAAAGATTCAAATCGAATTTTAAACATATTTTTCTTTAGAAATTCAGATATTTAAAGATTTCAAAACTAACCTTTAGAAGCTTCAAAGGAATTCCAAAAGATTTCCAGGAGATAAAACTATGTTTCTTAAGATTCCTAGGAAAAATTTAGAAGGTTATAAGGAAGAGATGCACTTTCAAATTTAAGTAAGTTTAAGAGGTATTTAGACAATTTTGAACCGTTTCAAAAATAATTAAGACCTGTAAAGATTTTTGCAAGGTTTTAAGAAAATAAAAACAAATCTTTTAAGTTGCTAGGAATAATTAAAATAATTTTTTATTTCGCAGAATTAATTTTAAGGGATTATTTAAAACGATTTCAATAAATTTCAGACGATTTTAGAATTGTCAAAGAATCTTAAAAATTGTAAAGGCAATTTAAACCAATTTTGCAGCATTAAAAACAAATCAGGAAAAATTCTAATAATTTTTAAAGATTAGAAGATTAGTAGGTATGATAAGATTAAAAAAAAAATTATTTTCCTGCAATCGTGTGAAAACTTTGAGTGATTTTTTTTTTGAAAAATGTACTTTAAGAAAAAATTAAATAGGTTTTTAATATAATAAAGGATTTCCTAAATATTAAAAGAAGAATGTAGAAAATTTTATAGCAAAACGTTTCAATTTCGTACGATTAAAAGTTTAATGAAATGTGAATAATCAAGTAATTTCAAGAAATATTTAATAGAAATGATAAAATTCAAAAAGAATTTAAACTTTAGAAGAGTTTTAGAAACGTAGGATAAACTTTAGGAGCTTTAAAAGAATCTCGAAAGGTTTCAAGGCAATAAACAAATTTTCTTAAAATACTTGGGAATATTTAGAAGATTATAGGCAATTTTTGTACATTTTTAATGATTTTTTTAAATTTTGATGAAAATTCGAGACAGTTTAACAATATTTTGAAGAATTTAAAACGTTTTAAATAGATAAGAAATATGAAAAAATTTCCGAAAATTTATCAAATATTTCTTGATTTCTTCCAAACTTCTTAAAAATTCCTAAACATCTTTTAAAAAGACTCGAATCTTCCCTAATACTTTTTAAAATCCTATAAAATAACATTTCTTTTTAAATCTCTTAGAATATTTTCTGATACATCTACCATATTTAAAAATATTTTTTTTTAATTTTCTTAAGAAACTTATAATAATTATATTTATATAAATTTTAAAACAAACAGATAATACTTATTTTTTGTGTATATTCTAAAGGCAAGTCTTTGTAGCATCTTAATAATTAACGAACATATTTTTAAAATATTTTTCCTTTATTCTGGGTTATAGGGTCAAACATTATAAAAAGACTGTAGTGATATTTTAAATAAAAACTGTACTTTACATAAATTATTATTTGAAATGAAAATGAATAACACTTTTATGAATATTCAACTTCTATGTTTATTCAAGTATTTAAGTTTTTCTTGTATAGATAGTTTCAGAAAATGAAGTCACTTAAATTAGTCTTAACAGAAAAAAAAGAAAGAGAGAAAATAGATGGGCCTGGAAATTGTGTGCAATTATCAGTCCTTAAAATTAAAATTCGAATGTTTTTTAAAAATTTACCTTCAGCACATTTCTTCTCAGGTGGAATCCCCGCTTTTAATCGCAAGAGGTTCAATTATTTGCAATCAATATAAGCAACATTGGCAACATTAAAAATTGTATCATTTAAATAATTTAAACATTTAAGAATTTTATATTAAATTTTCATAAGATATAATGTGCGTGTGTGTGTAAAATAAATAAATAATAAGAAAAGTCTATAAACGAAGGACTTTCATACTTTTTTTTGCGAAAAAGAAATTCCTCAATATACTCAAGTGTGAGTAGTAAGGAAATTGACGTCAATTAAACATCTATAATTAATGAAAAATTTTCATTTCTTCATTTGAGGACAAAAGACTTATCATTTGATAAAAATTTTTTATAAATTTTCCTTTGAAGGTGATGATGAAGGTGACGACCTCCCGTGCCGCATCTATGCTTATAATATCTTTGTTGTCAATCGAGTTTGTCAACCCTGGAGGACCGAAGGAACCGAATGGAGCCTCTACAAAGTACCCGTAAAGACCTCATTGGGTCCCCATTCGATTCCTTTTTGAAAAACTCGTTTAAAAAAAAACTATTGCGATTATTCCATGACCTTCTATAGGGAATTTTAATGTAGAATCCGAATTTCAACAATTTTGAAGTTGATTTAGCTGTTTTTTCAAGTTTTTTACCAAGGAACCGAATGGGGTCTTTATGGGTGCTTTTTAGAGGCTCCGTTCGGTTCCTTCGGTCCGCCAGGGTTTATTTCACGGTTGTGGGATAGGCGCTTGCTATCTGCTTTTTCGACGGCTCGGATGCCGAGCCGCCGCGGTCGTGGTGGGGGAAGAGCTCGACCGAGAGTTAGAGAAAGCGGCAAGATAAATAGCGACTTGAAAATCACATGTGAAAAAGGACAGAAATACAATACTGATGTGATAATTTAAAAGCGTGATAAATTTAAAATTGATGATAAATAAATTGAAAATAAAAAGTGCACAAAAAGTTAGCAGGAAAAATTGGTTCGTGATTGGTCGGGTACATAAACCTGAAGTTCAGGAGGTGTACTTGATTGATCAGGGCGGACGGAGAGAAATCTTGATGTTCAGACTCTTATATGTCCGTTCCTCTTGAGAGAAGCTATACTTGTTGTCACTGTCAACTGATCTTGAGGTATTGGCTCTTGGCAAATGAACTAAAATAATTATTCTTACAGCGAAGAGAGTGTTTCCTGAAAGAGCGGAAGAACTCTGAATTCTTTTGGAAAAGTGGCTGGAGACACATCTTCTTGACGGAACAGTTTCTATTATGCCAAGATCAAATCAAATCGATCCAAAGATTATCTTCGAGCAAAATGGTGTGAAGGAGAGCAAAGATGTGAATGCCGAGAACAAGTTGAGCAAGGGGGCGATCCTAGACAAGCTCGACGAGATGACCAACGAACAGAAAAACCGTAAACCACATCTGCCTATAACTTTCAAAACGGAAACTGTTAACTTCACTGTAGAAAATAAAACAATTCTACCATTTAAAATGGTAAAATTACCAAGAAAAAATTGGTGCAATTTTACTACTTTGATTATAGGGTGAATACCACTTGCATACTAGAAGTTCCAACCAATCTTATAACTTTACCACTTTTATACTGATAATATAGCAAGGCTTTGTAAAAATACAGTTTCTGCTTGTGAATCTGTGACTTTCAGAGTAGGTAATAAATGGACCTACTTTCAGAGTGTTGAATTTGTTGACGCTGGCAAGAGTACAGAAAATGTTAAAAATTCTTTTTTCCTACGTAAACTTGCACAGCTCCAAACTTAGTGTAAGTACAAGTAATTGTAAAGATCCGAAGTTGCGGAAAATAATGAAAAACTGTCAAAAATAAAATTATGTGTAAAAGAGCGTGTTTCAGAACGGTATAAATTATGGAAAAGTTTATTTGCAAAATTTTTGAAAAAAGTTAAACAAGAGTTTTTTAAATTATAAAAACTGCTTTTTACTGAATTCCTTATTTGAACGGGAAGTTTACAATTTCTAGTCAAATTACCATTGTTCACATTTCACATACAGTTGCTAAAGATTTCATTTTGAATAAAAACACGAATATTTTTGGTTAGAATACCATCACCTAAAATTCATAATGCATTTGTAATTTTACAGAATCTGTCTGGAAACTTAAATAACCTAAAAGTCAAATTCCATACTGAAAGTGGGTATTCGTTATTGTCAGTGAAAACGTTACTTTGGGAGTAGGTAATAATCGGACCTACTCTGAAAGTGGTAAAGTTACCACAATTTTTTTTACAGTGTTGGGAAACAAATATAAATAATAAAATCTAAATAAACAACACTTAAATAAATTTAAATTAGACTATACAAAAA
Organism: Belonocnema kinseyi; assembly: GCF_010883055.1. Lineage (NCBI taxonomy): Eukaryota > Metazoa > Arthropoda > Insecta > Hymenoptera > Cynipidae > Belonocnema > Belonocnema kinseyi. Next base: position 177,353,890 of record NC_046657.1, on the reverse strand, counting down.
CTGATAAAGAAAATCTACTTGTTCAGGAAAAATTAGTTCAAAAAGATGGGGAAATGGGAGAGATGATACAGACTATGGCGAGGATGTCAAGTATCATCGAAAATAATGCTAAAATATACAATAGCACTATTGATGCTTTACGAGATGAGCTGAAAAACTGCAGTAAAGAAAGTGATGCGGTTAAAACCAAGCTAGAGGAATCTAGAGAAAGCTTCAGGTTCAAAATATTCGCTAGAATGAGATTCAAGACTGCACTGATTCTTTGTACGATGAGACATCCGAGCCGAATGGCATTGGTGAAATGCAACAGCAAATTGACAAGGTGAGAGAAAATCCTAAGGTGAGAGAGGAATCTGACGGTGGGGGCAACTTTGAAAATGATAAGGTATCTAAAGGTGAGATAATAAATCTTATAATAACAGAAGTGCAAAAGGCTACAGAAAATAATAATACTAATACCATGAATGACAGGGCAATAGAAGACTCATTTGGATTTGAACTATCATACAAAAATAATAAATTTAAAAGAACCAATAGAAATTTTGAATAAATTAAAAGAAATTAAAAGGTGTGAAACCAATGTAACTTCTCAAACGATGACAAAAAACTGTATTATATGCTGTATATTATTGGGAAGATCAAAGCTACAGAAGTTTCTGAAAAATTTGAAGACACGATAAGAAGTTATGAAAATTGCCCTGGTGCGAACCTATTATCAGAAACGAAAAACGAGATGCGTTTTACAGTGTTATAATGGTATCTGTTCCGTCAATTCAATGTATAAAATTCCTCAACAAGACTCAACAAAGGTAAGTCTTTACTTGAGCAACCCCAGTCGATTGCAATGCCTCGCTGATGTAAAATAACTGTGATTCTAAAACAGAAGCGCCTTTCACTAGTTCAAATAGGTTAGGCTGAGACAAATATATTTCGAAACTTCTTGCGGACAGATGTGCGACAGAACACTTAACTAATTCAAAATTAATTTTTAAAACATTTAATGAATTAGATCAAGGTGTGATTAACTGTGCAAACAAAAGTAATTTTAGCTGAACCTCTAAAAGAAAACTGACTATCTTTACGAAAATTGGCTGAAATAGGTCTTACAATATATCTAGATAATGAGATAATTGGTATCTTTGATCCCATTTCAAAAGAATTATTTATAAAAGGTGTGTAAAATAGCTCCTATTGGATAATAGAGTTAAATATAAACAATAGTAGTAGTAAGAATATAAATTCTCACGGTGCGATTAATAGGCGAGTTTTTGCTAACTTAATTGAATCGAGCGGTAAAAGGTATATAACTATAGGAGTGAAACTGCAAAGAAAAATTTCAAGGAAATTGTGACGGGGTATAATTTTAGCATCCGCCAGTTAAAACTGCACCTCCTTAGGAAATTGTAAACTCACCAAAATACTAGGCCTATGTGGAAGGTTTGAACAAGGGTCACCAACATAGAACAATCACCAGGAAACACACTCGGCCTTACCTCTTATTATTTTTCATTTGTTTTTCCGTTTTCTCATATTCTTCCATACTTTTCAGGGAGTCCGAACGTGCTAGCAAAGAGGAAATCTACGAAATTTTATTTGAAGGTCTGAACCTTACCCGCCAATACTGAAGAGAGGCTGCCACCATCCGGACGACCGAGACCATCGTGCAACGGAGTCACTAGCGGACACCGAGCCCCGCTTCCGTAATGAGAAAGCGAATTCTCATTGTATTAAATCTTTCTCATAGGAATTTCACCCAACCGGCGTATTATAACCTTTACTAAATATTTTGTATAAAATGAAATTGCCAAATGTATTCGTAAGGCCAAAAATTAGTAAGTAAAACTATAGACCGGGGTGCATTTACGAATAAATACGAATCTGAGAACCCGACTTCCTTGCGATACCCGTTCACATGATTCCGGCTAACGGTTCTGATTGGCCAGTAAATTTCAATTTGTAAAACTTGAGTTTTGTCTGTTCCGCTGCCATATTGACCTGTCAATCTTGTTCCAACTCTACGAGGCAACGCAGATTTAGAGAAACCAACGAAATTTTGACAATAGAAATGAGCGACTCATAAGAAACAAATTTTTTCACTTTCCTCCGATGGAGGTTGGAGGCTACTGAAAACGCGGGATCTGCGCAGGTACTGATTTTATAATTTCGGTGAATTCCATGGTCTTACGGGATGTCTTTTTTTGTTAGATTTTTTTTTATAAATTCGGTGATTAGTTAGAAATCCCTCACGTGTTCCGACCATGGGTTTCGCCACCTACTAACTGTCGCGAGTGTTTTCCCGGAAATTTGCGCGTGCTTGAACTACAGTCTGTCAAGTTAAAGCGTGGGTGGCTTTACTCGCAGTCGGTAAGGTGTATCGACATGATTTTGGTGTCAAAATATTAAGAAGAGCTCCCTCTTTCATACTTTTTGATTTAACATTCAGTTTGCTTTCAATTCTCATCTTGTTACCACGTTACAAAAAATGAGTTCCGTATACGCTTCGCGCTTCGAGGCTGTGTTCGTTTGTTCCCACCCAAAAGGTCCCAAATTGTGTCACAATCAAGCTGCAAAGTACATGGGAAAATCATCGTCGTTCCTCAGCAAGTGGGTAAAGCGGTATAAAGAGACCAAAAATGTTGATGACTTCCCAAATCG
>NC_046657.1:177348644-177351135 GCF_010883055.1 Belonocnema kinseyi | reverse complement strand
TAATAAAGCGTAATAGATTTCTTCTCGCTCCATATCTAGTTTGTTTATCAGTTTGGACTCACAATCATCTTCGTTAGTACATGCGAATAGAGCTTTCGCCTTCCATTTAGCCTCAACTTGCAGGCTTGCAAAGCTGACATCTTCAACCACTTAGTTTTATCTATTTCTTCTTGGACTGGCTGATGTTGTTCAGGAATTGAGTTTTTCTCGTATCTGCCTCCAAACACAAATTTTTTTATTGAAGTGTGCATTTCTATTTTCGTAAATCTTACCGTCATTTAGCCTTAAAAATTAATATCCCGTAGAGGTATAACCTACCAATATAACTAGCATTCCTTTTGCATTAAATTCGGGACCCACCTTTTTGATATCCTTTATATAAGCCAAGCATCCAAACCTTTTAATTTGATTAATGTCGTAATGATGTGTAGGAGAAAATTTTTGCAACGAAGATATCATATTATTATCTGAGTGCGGCGTTCTATTATAAGCATAAACAGCCGCATTCATGGCTAAGTTCCAGAGATTTTCTGGTAACGTCGCGTCAAACATGTAAGCTCTTATTTTATTTTGCAGCGTTAACCTTTAGAGGGTCGGCAATTTTGGAGGAAAATCGACCTCAGAAAATTGGCCCAAAAGTTATCCTATATCATTGATTGATCATAGACAAAGTCTCCATGAGGGAGTGAGCCAATATATTGGCTTTACGGTCCTGTACGGAACAGCCAATATTAAAAATTTTAAATTCGAAAAAAATTGTTTTTTCAATAGTATATAAGCTTGTTACATCATATAGACGAAGTGCAAATATACGTTTTCGATGCATTTTTTGACGCTGAATCCAAATCTGACATAAAAAATACCGTGAATTCAAAAACAACCCTTCTAATGGGCTGAAAACTGAAAAATACCCCTTTGCTTCGTCTGAAAAGGGGTAAGTGGGAAAGAGAGTTAAAAAATAGTGAGGGAGGATGAATTCATATTTATTGATATCAAATAGTAACATTCAACACATTTTATAACAATATTTATTTGTAATTATAATCTCATGCAAACGAAACAAGTCACCGTTTTGACAAAGTCGAAATAGTAAATTTAAGGGATATGGGGTGATTAAAAAGGGGTTGGCAAAGATCAAATCAACTTAAAATACATTTAAACCCGGTAACAATGTTACAAAAATGAATATATTAATCTAAAAATAAAAATTTCACCTGGTGAGGCAAAATCTTGATTTTCCGGCCCTCTAAAGGTTAAATTAGGTGGAGGAGTATCCGGTGGAGTCAATTGTTGTTCAGCACTTAGTTTTTGTAGTACTTCTATTGTTTAACCGCCTGTTACGCATCGTACCTTAACAAGTTTCGAGTGCTTCTTACAAACATTTCTAGGCAATATCCGGTTTCACTTTTTGCTTTCATGGCATAAGCCGTAGACAATCTGGAATAATCGTCTATGAATACTGAAATGTATTTATATCATTTGGAATAAGTTTGCGGAGAAATTGACCCCATCACGTCTGAGTGTATTATTTGAAGCGGTTCAGTAGCCCTAGCACGCACCGTATTGAAGGGCAAGGTCTTAAACTTAAACAATTGACACACTTCGTAGTCTAAAATTGAATTGTCAAAAACAGAATGATATAATTCTTTATTTTCTGGCATTGCTTTTAGATATCGAATGGACGCATGTCCAAATTTAATACGCCACAACATGGCTTTGTTATTTTTGTAAAATAGTTTATTATCTTTTGAAAAGCGAGACACATCCTCATTAATATCTATAATCGGCATATCATCTACATTATGAATTTTTGTATCCCATATTGTGATGTCAAAATTAGACATTTCGTAAGGCTTGGCTTCGGGCGTTTTACTCTCCTCCGTTTCATTTGCCTCCTCCGCCTTTTAGTTACTTATTTAGTCTATGTCTACACTATCTTTGTCCTCAGATTCTATCTCAGCTATTTCCATATGTGTTTGCACTTCTGAATTTTATAAGGTGGTTAATTCCCGGCCAAAAAAAATCATAACCCTTAACTAAAAATGAATATAATTCCATTTTATTATCTTATCTAACATGCTAAATTTTTTAGAGTCGGAGAGATAGGGTTTCCTAAAAACAAAATAGATCTTGCAAGGCCATTTCACTTTTCTCTTTCACACCACGAGAAGGATCTATCTTTATTTCTGACAATTTCTTTTTAACAAACATTAGATGCTTTATGTGCACGGGTCGAAACAATATTTTACACTCACTAAGCCATATTCCCAAAATCTTACCACGTTAACGTCCTAAACCCACTGAACACAGAATTCTTATTTATGAAATTGATAGATAAGAAACATAAGACCGGACTCGATTCTCAACCTCTCTACAAGAATCTTCTAACTTACAGTCTGTCAAGTTTAAGCGTGGGTGGCTTTACTCGCAGTCGGTAAGGTGTATCGACATGATTTTGGTGTCAAAATATTAAGAAGAGCTCCCTCTTTCA
>NC_046657.1:177347464-177348544 GCF_010883055.1 Belonocnema kinseyi | reverse complement strand
TAAGCTGAAAGAGACGTATGCTCCCGTCTCAAAATTATCATCCGTGCGTATGGTGCTAGCCATTGCTAACAAATACCACTATAAGATCTGTTGGACTAATTGGACTAAAAAATAGTCTTTTTAAGATGAGGAGATGAGGAGATATATATGGAACTCCCGAAAGGTACTAATACAATGTACTAATGTTGATGACATATGGGTAATGAGTAATAATATCATTAAACTACAGGAAGTTTCGGATATACTCAGTAAGGTATTTGAAATGACTATCTTGGAAAAGCCCAAAGAATTCCTAGGTATTAGTGCAAGGCGAGACAAGGCTAATATAACGATAGCTTCAAGTCAGGAAAAATACATTGAGAAAATATTAAATAGATTTGAATTCAATGACTCTTACCCTAAATGCACACCAACGATAACATCACAAGTATCTAATCGCGAAAGAAAACTCAGAGAGACTGAGGCAGGCAAAGAAACACTCGACAATACTAAAAATCCAGAAAATCCGGTAACAAGCGTTGAATTTAGAAAAATTAAGAATTTGTATTCCTATGAATACGCGATTTTTCCTCCGTCTATCAACAGAAAAAGTGCAAATCCTATTACTCTCAATCCACTTAGTAAAATTTAAAGAAAGCATTTATTTAACCTATTTTTCATTATTAAATCTTTTTATAAGTTATAAATTCGAAAAATATTCAAATTTATATTTTAATAATTTATTGAAACGTCTTTAAAAAAAAACAAGGAAATCTATGCAAATGTGTGAATTTAAATCATTTTAACTCTAAGAGAGGCAGAGTTGCATTGCTGCGAATTATAATTTCAGAATTTACATTCGGCATGAAGGAATTAAAACGACTTATTACACATATTTTGTGAACTTATTACAAGGAATTACATAAAATCAAAATATGACCACTTCTGAGGAATAAAAAATATCTCTGTGAGGTGCGTTACCGGTACAATTAGGAGGAATTACGAGGGTGGATTGATAAGTTTCCGGCCTGACCAAGAAAAACAACGTTTTTAAGATTTTTTTTTTTATTTCTCAACATAATCTCCTCCAAGGCTGATACA
>NC_046657.1:177331239-177347364 GCF_010883055.1 Belonocnema kinseyi | reverse complement strand
GCTATCTAAGGATGGTACTATAGAACGCCACCTCAAGGTAGGCCTAGTGGCGCCATCTCTTGGTCAGGCCGGAAACTTATCAATCCACCCTCGTAAATATATTGAAAACACGTTCTCTCTGGAAGAATAGAAAACTGCGTGGCGGTCGCTATGGAAATAGAAGTGAATAAGTTTAGGAGGTATCTTATTCTTATTTTGGCATTTTAGACAGATGGAAAAATCGCGCATTCAAAATAATTAAATATTCTTCACTTTTGCGCTGAAATCTGAAAATATTAATTTTTCTCTATTCTACGCTTATTATTAGGAATGTACCATAAAGAGAAGCAGTGGGGAGCTTACTATATCTGGCCGGTGCGACAATACCAGATATCTCATTCACTGTTAGCGTTTTAAGTAGACATCAGGTAGATCCTAAGCTTTGCAGATTGCAAAGACTCCATTACTATACATGTGGTTTCGCAATCCAACTATATGGTGATACTATTCATTGGCGAACTCACAAACAATCCTATGTGACTTTAGCTACTAAGGATGCAGAGTATGTAGCCATGTGTGATGCTACGAAAGAATTACTTTCTACCTATAATTCATTAAGACTTATTTTAAGAGAATCCAAAACATTGCTTCCAATGAAACTAGGGTGTAACAACAAAGCTGCTATAGCTACAGCTGAGACTAAAGGTGGTAATAAAATAAGACACATGATAAAATTAAGGAACACTTCGTAAAGCAATGCTGCCATACAAACTAAAAAGATACATAAGTCCAATCTGACTGATGCTTTTTTATATTTTGCAATAAAAAATCGATTTTTCAAGCAATCTCTATTGGAAAATAGACTTGCGATGCTTAAATAGTCGCAAAATGTTAAAAATACAAGGCAAAAAGAACACAAAGTCACTTGCGGACGATGCCTTTGTTGAAGAGCTCGAGCGCAGCCCCAAAATACATCAAAACATACGTAAGGGACAATGTATTTAGTGGATGTTTCGAACTTACCCGAACGATCGCCGCTAGTGTATAGCCGAATTTAGCCGGAACTTATTTCCCATTGAATTTCCGATCAGAGTCCGAGGTAATTTACGAGGCTAAACGATACGTAAGGGCAAGCGATTCTTTTCGTTTTTCTATTCGCGTCGCACTCGGTCACTTTTACAACGCAAAAACAGACAAAAAGTTCTTTAGGTTCTTTTTCATGTGTATGCTGATGACGTATTGCCTTCCTTGTACAACTTTTAGGACACACAAAGTGCTTTGTGTATCTTTTTCTGTTGTATTTTTCAACTTTTTCGGCTGTTCTGATTTATAAACAATCGTTTTTTGAAATAAATATTACAAATTAATAGATTTCATTAACACAGTTAGATGCAGCTTTCTCTTACGAATCCAACGATACCAAAAACTCATTTTCCATAAAAATGTCACTTATGTATCTTTTTAGTTTGGACGGCAGAATGTATTGCCCGAAATTTCTTGGAACTTGGGTGGGTGGGTGAGATCTAGAGAACAAATGGCAGATTTATTTACGAAACCTCTCGAGACTTACTTAATGAATTGGTGCGCAAAATTTTGAATAATCATCACTAATCTTTATGTGTAATTTGTTTTAGATGACCGTCAAATGTAAAGAAGGTGTGAATAAGGGTGACCAGTTGAGAAGATAGGTCCAGATGAAAACGGTCGGATATATGACAAATATATGACAGCGTCCTTTTTTTCATACTTGATCTGCTTCTCCCCACCTACCGCTTCCGGCACTAAGCTTCGGCCCGCACCGTGGAGACTCCGGTCTGCCCGGTAATAAGTGTAGAATAGAGAAAAATTAATATTTTCAGATTTCAGTGCAAAAGTGAAGATTATTCTATTATTTTGAATGTGCGATTTTTCCATCTGCCTAAAATGCCACAATAAGAATAAGATACCTCCTAAACTTATTCACTTCTATTTCCATAGCGACCGCCATACAGTTTTCTATTCTCCCAAAGAGAACGTGTTTTCAATATATTTAATTCCTTCTAATTGTACCGGCAACGCACCTCACAGAGATATTTTTTATTCCTCAGAAGAGGTCATATTTTGATTTTATTTAATTCCTTCTAATAAGTTCACAAAATATGTGTAATAAGTTGTTTTAATTCCTTCATGCGGAACCTATATTCTGAAATTTTAATTCTCATCAATTCAACTCTGCCTCTCTAGAGTTTAAATTATTTAAATTCACACATTTTCATAGATTTGTTTTTTGCATTTTTTAAGACGTTTAAATAAATTATGAAAACATAAATAAATATAAATTTGAATATTTTTCGAATTTATAAGTTATAAAAAGATTTAATAATGAACAATAGGTTAAATAAATGCTTTCGTTAAATTTTACTAAGTCGATTGAAAGGAATAGGCTTTGCACTTTTTCTGTTCTCGTTGGGGGATTTTTAGACGGAGGAAAAATCGCGTATTCATAGGAATACAAATTCTTAATTTTTCTGAATTCAACGCTTGTTACCAGGTGTTCAGTAGATCTATAATCGTTATGGAGATCACATTGAGTGAGACGAGCCTTTTTTTTCTTATATACAATTAAACAGGTTTTCTACTTTTCTACATCTGACTCTCATTACTTCACACACCTGTCCTCGCGCAAATACTCTCGCAGTTATAAATATAAAATAATTATGTTAATAAAAATAATGTGTAGTATTGTCAAAGAATATTTTGATAACTGTTTAAAGATAAATTAATTATGTTTGCCTTATACGCAACATTATTAAATGAATTTATTATTATTTATTGTGTTATTAAATCTATAATTTCTTTAAACAATATAAAATATAACTAAAATTACTCTACCGTTATCGCAGACAAAAAATTGAAATTGCCAAACTTATATTCCACAAAAACAAATAGAAACTATGCATGTCCACATATTTTGTAAAGAGATTAGAAGGAATTAAAATAATCGAAAGTAAAGCATGTGAGTATGGAATTAAAAATACACTTGACAAAAAATTGATATTTCCGAACTTATGTTGCACATAAAGGAATATAAACTATTTAAATGCACATATTTTGTGGACATATTAGGGGGCATTAAATAAGTAGAAAATGCACCATGTAAGTATCGAATGAAAAATAACCATGAAAGGCGTGTCTACTGATCGAATTAAGAGGAATTAAAAACTTCTCTCGATCGATAATTATCACATTTAAACAAATTAAAAAATGCTCATTTTTTGGTTTAAATCTGAAAATATTAATTTTTCTCTAGTCTTCTCTTCTTACCGGGCATTCTATCCTTTACTGGCAGAATGGCCTCTCCTGTTAAGAATGTCAAAAGGGGTTGCCGATGATAGAATACAAATTCCGGAATTTCTGTGGGGTTCGTGGATGTGAAGATCTGTTGAAGGTGAGACGGTGGTGTATCCCGATCAATACTTTACGAGGTGTGTTCAAAAAGTAAGGTGACTTTTCAATTTTCGCGGGCTACGTACATTTAAGTTTTAATTTTTTTGGTTTGTTGCGTTGGTACACTCGTCACGATCATATGTTCACAGTTTTGACTATATAGCTCGTGTTGTTTTTCTGGCAGAGGAGGAGAAAGGTTACAAGGGTTTGGTGTGCTCGGCGATTTTCTTCTTTTGAAAAATATGGAGCCAAGAGTTTGTATTAAATTTGGTGTGAAAAATGGAATCCAGTGCTCTAAAACTCTTGAAATGTTGACAGTTGCATACAGTGAGTCTATTCTGAGTAAGAAAAATGTGTATAAGTGGTACAAGCTGTTCCAAGAAGGCCGAGAGGATGTCAAAGACGAACCTCGCCCTGGACGTCCCAGCATGTCAACAACAGATGAAAACGTTCAAGCAGTGGAAGAAATGGTGTTGAAAAATCGCCGAATTACCATCAGAGAAGTTGCTGAAAATGTGGCATATCGGTTGGCTCATACCATGCTACCTTTTCGGACGTTTTGGGCACGAGACGTGTGTCAGCGAAATTTGTTCCAAAACTGATTAATTTTGAAAGTGCCTGTGAAAGATTTTCTGACCAAAAACAGCACCGCAGTCATGCCTCAGCCTCTATATTCACCGGATTTGGCCCCCAGTGACATTTTTCTTTTCCCAAAACTGAAGAGACCCATGAAAGGACATCGATTTTCAACGACTGAAGAGATAAAAACTGCATCGCTGAAAGAACTCAAGGCTATACCACAAAATGATTAGCAGAAGTGCTTCGATGATTGGAAAAAGCGTTGGCACAAGTGTATTATATCTAAGGGGGATTATTTTGAAGGGGACAACACAAATATTGAGGAATAAATAAATATTTTTTGAGAAAACCGTAAAGTCACCTTATTTTTTGAACACACCTCGTATGTAGGTGGCAGGAACCTTCCTGACTTTCGCACCATACAGCGGAATTAAAAAATTACAAAAAATGAGTATTAGAACCGCCCTGTGTCCTTAAAATAACCGCAATAGTTAAGATGATAAAACATGATCATAAAACAGAATAATAAAACAGAAGAAAAAACCAGCATAATAAAACCGATTAAAAAACCAAATAACAAAACAAAAGAATAAAACAGAATAATATAACCGAATTAGAAAACAAAATAACAAAACAGAAGAATAAAACCGAATAATAAAACAAAATAACAAAAAAGAAGAATAAACTGAATAACAAAATAGAAGAATAAAACAGGACATAAATTAAACATAATAAATACAAGAAATATAAAAAATAGAGGAATGCCGAATTTTATTACTCTCCATGTGAACACGAGAGCTTTTAAATAAAGATAATTTATATTTAATTCAATTTGTGAGTTGCAGAGAATCTGCAACGTCACAATTTATAACATTTTCACTACAATAAATATAAAAAAGGGCCCATGATAATAAATAAAAATTTTGCTTCTTTTTCTGATATAAAATAAACTCTTTTGTTTTTATCGTGCATCTGATATTATATTTTCAACATATAATTCTACTAGCACATTTTTTAACATAGCACCACTTTCATCTGGTGCGAATTATTTAGAAAATGTTTATTTCTTTCTTTCGTAATATATACTGTTTAAAATGTATATTATTCTAAAAAAGTGAATAACTGTCTTTAAATAATTTCCCCCAGATGAAAGTGCTGCCATTACGTGCAAAATTCAAAGTACATGATTGGAAACAATTGGAAATTCAAAATGCTCAATCGTTGTCAATCGTATTGGCACAATTAAAAAACACGATTCGGAACGATTGAGATATAATTCTAATGTTTCTCATTGATCCCAATTGATTATTTGTAGAAGGGTAAGGTTTACAAAATAGCAGCTTGGAGACTGTACACGGGCAGGAGGGACGTAACGTTTTTTTTAGTAGAATTATGACTAAAAGCTTGGTTAGAGTATCTTACTAAACTCGATATACACCAGCAATCCACCTTTCCTTTTGATTTTTTTGTAAGCATGTATAAGAAATTTGTAAAATTCACACGTACTATTTTTGTGTGTATTTTTACAATTAAATACACAACTATTAACGATTGTAAAAAAAAAATAATATTCAGTGTTTACAACAGTCTAGCAGACTATGATACTTTTCTATACGAAGCTTTGTAAAATTTCATCACCACGAACGCATAGATCATTTTGCTTATCCCCTCTACCTTGCAGCAGTGAGACAATAACCGAATTAAGCTGCCCGATGCGAGCGGAGCTCACGGATGCGGCGCCTAAACGAGAAGCGGTAAGTGGAGGGGGTGCTTTTTGTAGACGCATATGGACGCATCCATGCTACCCGATAAGAAGAGAAGAATAGAGAAAAATTAATATTTTCAAATTTTAAAGAAAGAGTGAGCATTATTTAACTTTTTTAATGTGCTAATTTTCCATCGGGAGAAGTGTCCAACGAAAGAATAGTTTTATCTCCAAAACCAATTTTTTTATATTTTCATAACGACTGACATTTGTGTTGTATTCCACTTTTTTAATTCCGCTTAATCCGATGAGTACACACACCTCTCATGGTTATTTTTAATTCCATATACTTGCATGCTCTTTTTTTGATTAGTTTTATTCCTTCTAATCTGTTCACAAAATATGTGCCCTCCCTACTGAAAAGAATCTCTGAGTATATTCTAAAAATTCTGTAGGGTCATCGAAGCTCAGAGAAATTCTTCGCAGGCACTCAGGTAGATATTTTCAAAGGTCCAGGTAGTTCTTTTAAACTTTTTAAAGGCTTTAAAATGTCCTTTCCGAAATTGAAAAAGAAATACGATCATAAATAAAAAGCAGAGAGGCTGAAATTGAAATAAGAATTCGATGATAAATAACAAGCAGAGGGGCTATATTAATAGAGTAGCCGACACTCAAGGGTCCTTTGTTAAGCTTTCGGATTAGGATTTAGAAGTAGATTTTTTAAATTTCATATTTAACAGCCTGAAACATAATAATTCGGAATCTACGGGTTTCGATGATTTCAGATATCTAGCTTTTTTTAAATGCTTAAAATTAGAATTAATACGACGTTTCTCGTCAATGGATTGAGATACGCCAAAAAATACAACATTTTTTAATTCAACTAGAAAATGGTATATTAGCATATAAGTTATAATTATAAATAAGTATAATGAGAAAATTCATTAAATTAAAAAAAATTGTTGATATTTTGAAGAGAAATTTAAAAAGGGAGAGTCGAATTAGCGACGGCCAACTGCTGTAAATAACTCTTCCTGCCCGGTACGTGACGAATACAAAAGGAACATTATATTACCGTCGCAACACTTTTAAAAGGATTACTAAAAGGACCTTGGAAATGACCCAAATGTCTCAGACTATCTCTCAGACTAAATTGTTTCAAATCGACTCTGCTTATAGTCTCAAATGGGCCAGGCTATTTCGCTAGAGAAAACTCAGAGATTTCTTTCGGTAGGGCTTACATAGTTTCTATTCCTCCATGTGTAACATAAATTTGGAAAATTAAATTTTTTTGTCAAGGTTATTTTTAATTCCATCCTTATACATGCTTGATTTCCGGTTATGTTGATTCCTTCTAATCTGCCCACAAAATATGTGCACATGCATAGTTTCCATTCATTTTTGTTGAATATAACTTTGGAAATTTCAATTTTTTTGGCTGTCATAACGGTTGAGTACTTTTAATTATAATATTTTATATTGTTTAAACAAATTATAGATTCAATAATATAATAAATAATAATAAATTCGTTGAATAATGCTGTGTAAGGTAAACAAAATGTATTTATCTTTAAACAGAGTTATAAAAATATTCTTTGACAATACTACAAATGATTTCTATTAACGCAATTATTTTATATTAACAATTAAAATTTTTTGAATTGATTAAAAGGACCAGTTTTGCGTCTTCAAAATGACATTCTCTTTCTTTCTTTTGCATTCCTTCATTTTTTAATTCCTGTCAATATGCTTCCATTAAATTTTTCTAAGTCGATTGAAAAGAATAGATTTTTCTTTTTTTCCTACACTTTGGTGTAACTTTCGATGGAGGAAAATGCCCATATTAATGGGATTTAAGATTCGGAATTTTTCTGAATTCTTCTCTTCTTACCGTGTACTCGAATGCTGCCTTGCGGACTCAGCTACATTCGCCCATCCTGTCAAAATCAGCTTTAACGCATTAGGTGCCTTTCTCCGCTGACGATTGCAAATATTATTTTGTTTCATTTTCACCCGGGTAGAAATTTAAGTCGGGGGCTGGGCATTCTACGGCCGGAGAGCCTTGCTTTAAGCCGGGAACTGGCCGGGGAGCCCGACTTTAAGTCGGATTGTGGCCGGGGTTTCTGGTCGGAATGCGACCAGCATTCTCATGCTGCGCTGGCCAGCGTCCGACCATGGAGCATGACCGGGAGCTGGCCGGGGAGCCCGACCGTTACCCGGACAAGATCAATTGGTGCTTTACTGAATTTAAATTATTCGAGTTTCAATTGTATGAAGAGCATCATTCACTGAATTATGGAATCAATTTAATTCTTTTTTACTGTAGAATTTGAGCATATTAATATATGAAATTCCACACGCCTAGCATACAGACAACATTAACTATTTTCACGTAGTTATTGAGAGACAAAAAAGGTATTTAAAAAATAAATATTAAATGGTTGCGTGTATTCTGACTTTAAATATTAATAGTCCTGTTTAGAGTAAATACATATATTACATTTTTAAATATTATATTACAAACAAAATTTCTAACGCTACGGGGTATCGAACCTACATATCTATACCTAAATCTAACGCCTAGCAGTCGGGAATGCTAACCACTGCGCTAAACCGACAAGTTGAAACTCGTTGAAAAAGCTATCCTCATAAGCTACAGTTTAAAACAGTTACGGTACCATATTTTAAGTTCTCTTTTTCTAATTATTTATTATTATGTGGCGTTTTGTACACGAACTTTTAATAGGAATATCGATAAAATAATTTTTAAATAAATAATTTAATTTGATTACAATTCGAATTTCAAAAAAGTGTCATCGAATTTTTGCCACAAAATGCATTGTTTGTAAGTTTGAACTCATGAAACCTTAAAATTTGTGTTGCCAAAAAGATATTCACCCAATATATTTCCACGCGTGGTACATCCATGCGGGTACACGTATCCGTTTTTTAATGAAATCAGAAAAAGTAATTAAGTTATAAACAAAGTTTAACAATTTTATTATTGCCAATCAGCGCCCGGCCAGCTACCATCTGATCATTCGATCATAAGATTTGTCCGGTCAGAGCCCAGTCAGCCCCCGACTGGGATTTTGTCATAAATTTTGCCTAGCGAGTCTCCGACCATCACACGGCTAGGCTCTTAAAAAACAAACATAGCCCGGTCAGTCCCCTGGCAGAAACCTTGTTGTACCAGGGCTAACCCGGGCTATTTCCACACGGACATAACACTGTTTAATATTTAATTAAAATGCATATTAAAAATTACCCAGGAAGCAGAAAAAGTGATATGCCCGCTGCGCTGGCACCTTTTCGTTGTGCGCTGAATGCACGTGGCGCCTCGTGCACGAGTTCGAGCGCACCTAGGACGCGCGGGTATGCACTTACGTTCTTCGTACACTTCAACTACATCTTTTTCAAATATCATAAATATTGTCACTTAGACCTGCCACTTTGATTTCAACTTCTGAGGAATTCACTCATAAATTGGAAATGAAATTTGTCTTTCATTTGTCTTTAAAGAAGGTTCATAAAGACCCTGCGACTTTCTTGATTACATTCTCATTGCGAAATCGCGCTTCGCGTTCGACAATTTTATTATAGAGTAAATTCTCTTTGCAAAATAAAACGTTGTAGAGAAAATTGAACAGCATATAAGAAGTAGGCATGTTTTTCAATATAATGTTATTAAAATACACATTAGATTTTTTCAAATACACTAAATAGAGACATTAAGCCATTAGGCTTTGATTTCGTTCGTTCGAACTTTAATTTTAAGACACTCCTACTTTGATTAATTAATCTAAAATATTTTTAACAGTTCCGAAATTTATTTTACATCGAATAGAAAGTAGGATTTACATTTGTTATTCTATCAAAAACATGTTTTTCTCCGTTTTTTGAAAATGTTCAATATGTTGAAAAGCATGTCACTTTTTTAATTTGTGTCGAAATTAGAAACGTCATCAGGATAATTTGCAAGTTTTGTTTTCGTGTACCAAAAACTTTGACAAACATTTCTTACAACGCTTAAAAAAATATTGCTTCAAATTTTGAAATAGCCTTAACTTATTTAATTTTCGTCTAATCAAAAAATTCAACTGAAATCTATTTAAATATATTTAATATCTAGCGTAAACTTCGAATGAAATTTCCTAATACATCAGAAAAATATATTTTCTATTTTTTGAAAATTTTCAAAAATACATACCTTTTCTAAGTTTCATCATAATTAATTTTTTTTCAAATTTTAGAAATGCTTTAAATTTTCTTATTTTGGTTGAAAATCTCTGTTTAACGAAATTAACCTTCAATTTGGGACTCTTAAACAGCTTATCAAAGTCTGACTCGATTAAACAAATATTTTAAAAGTGCCGAAACGTAAATATGCGTTAAAAACCAGAGATCGAAAATTTGGATGATTACGTTACACTCTCATGAATGGGAATGTAAAAATGCAAACTATTTTCAAAACACAAACCCATGCTTTCATGTTCAATATTCTAAATTAAAGAAACTTGAAGCAATTTAAGATCGGAAACATTAGTAATAATAATAATAAAAAATAAGGCAAATAATAATTTTAAGTCATTACAAATCAATAATTCTTCCCAAGCGGAAATATGATATATTATAGTTTATATATAGTGTGAAGTTTTATATAGAATATTCATTTATTTTATACATTTTTTGTATAAAACAAATGAATATTATATAGAAAACTTCACATTATATATATTTAATTATTATTTATATATTTAATTTATATTTAATTTTTCGAATTAACATTTAATACAATACAATGCTGACGATGCTGACTTAATTGCGAAATTCAAAAGATTCAAGGTTTTCTGTTTTGAACAATTCAATTTACAATGTTTTTGGCTGTGGATATTTGATTTGTACTTATTTTATATATTATATTATTATTAATATTAGTATTATATTTCGTAATCCTTGTATATAAAAAGTCAAATATTGCTAAATTTCCCAAAATGTTATTTTTTTACAAAATAACAAACTGAGTTTGTTATTTTTGGACGGGCGCTTTGTCGTTTGGGCTTTTTGTCAGGGATCCTGTTTTCGCATTGAAACCTTAATTTAAAATTCTCTATTTTAAGAATTTACACCGTAAAAGAAAGAGCCAAAATGAAAACTTTTTAAAATAAAAGACTTTACAATGACGCACTGTCAAGGGCATCGGAACGATTTTTGTCATGGGTGGGCTCACCGAAAATATGTTCGAAAATAGTAATTTAAGATAGGTATTAGGTTTATTTCATTATTAGATTTATTTATTTTATGGGTGGACTCCGATGCCCCTGCACATTGTAAATTGTATGATTTCATCATTTAAAAATTTAACTATTTAACTTAACATGTATAAAAAAATTTATTTGAACTTATTTTTAATTGTTTGATATGAAATTCGTAATATTTTAAGTTATTGGATAGAATTTTCTCCTCAAAGTTTGTCAAATTACCAGTCAAAAAATATATTCATAGTCATTTCCCTGTTTTTACAAAATATTCCTGCTTTCTCGGTCAAGCAGCCACCCTGATTTTATAAGTGCTATATAGAAACATGACTAAAAAACATATTTTTATTCAGTTTTACCTATTTATTACAAACAATTTTTCACCATTATAAACTAATATTTCTTTTCTTTTACGAATGTTCAGATAGAAAAATGTTAACATTACAAAAAGCATCTAAATTAACTTAGGTACTTTGCAATACATGCATATCAAAACCGACAACCCACTTACAAATGTTCAGCCGTATTTCTTGAAAGATGCTTCATCAAAATTTTTTATATATTTTTTCATCATTACAGAAAATTCCAATTGTATTTAAAACACTATTTTCCTACTATCTCAGTTATGCGACTGTATACACGATGTAAATATATCCTGCATTCTACATACCGTCAACAAGTTTTTACTTTTTCCCTTTGGTACATTGTTTTCTGTGCTTTACCCACTTTTCAACTGACAAATAGTATTTTGTCCACCTTTTTATGTAGTAATTCGGCATGTAGCACATACTTTTGATTTAATTTTACATTAAAATTTAGTAGGATAGTGTATATTTGAACGAAAATATACTTGAAAGTCGAAGCGTTTAAATACCCGCTCAGTATCATGGCGGCGCCTAAGCTTTCGCTCTTGAATAAAAAGGTTTATACAAGCGCTTCAAATGAATTCGCCCGTCATGCGCAATCCCGTGTGTGCAAACGACCAGAGGCCTCAATAAGCATGGTAGAACAGGTTGTACATATGCTTATTAGTTTTGTTTGTTGACAACTAGAATAGCCGGCATTTTCAGAATCTTCACACGTTGAAAGTGAAGTAAAAAAGTGTAATAGTCAGTCGTATGATCGTTGTATTCTATAATTAGAATTGCTGTACTGGTACACTTGATTTGCAGAGTATGATATCAATTCTGTTGTCAGTTAATAAGAAAATATTTAAATACTATTAATTTTTCTGGCTCTGTTTTGCAGTCACGGCTAGCAATATTGCTAGTATTTCACATCTTCTACTATTTAAGAATTAGGAAATAACTTGCCAAAACATCTGACACCTAGTTACGTTATCAGGAAACGATGACGGAGATTTCTTGTGCGGAAAAAGTATGTACATACACTGAATTACATTTTATTCTTATTACTAGAGCAAGTAAGCGCGCGCTCTGCATGATACCAGCTGCAGCTTTAAACGTTTTTAATCATTAAACCTGTTTTCGTCACTAATTTTCAGTAAAATTCCACTGATTCAAATTCAAAAAAATAATTTTCCGTTTTTTTTAAGCCCTCAGGTCTATTCCAGCTTATATCCCGTGACCCACACCTGTAAATGAATGTAAATGAATATTATGTACTGTAATGGTCCTTTCATCTTGTCATCACCCTGCAAAGTTTTAGCGTAGTTAATAACCGAACTATTTTTTGAAATATTTGTTTATAAAGTTGCTAGATTAAACATGGAGTCATATCACAACTTGTCGGACTTGCACACATAATGAATTCTAGCAGTATGGATATCTACACTATAAAAAAAAATCTATTGAATTTTACATCTCTGGCGGATGTAAATAAAAGGATCCTCGTGTTTCGGAGTAACTTTACGAAAAATTGTAATAATCCACTTAGCGATGAATTTTACAATTGAATCTGTTGTGATATTCCAATTCGGCCGATAATTTTAGACACGAAAATGTAAAATTCATTATATGAAAGAATAAAATAAAATTTCATGTAGATTGAAGAGACACAAGCCGGACACGTTACCGCTTACCTAAAACACATAAGATACTATGGGTATTTTTTTGATGTTTAAATATCCCATAACAAAAATATGAAATCTACGTTTTGAATAACCACATTTCTTCCGTTGCAATAGCAGTAAATGTAAAAGCAAAAATAGGAATAGCTCGAATTTTATCTATTTTTTTGTGAAAGCTGTCAAAAAAGTTGAACATAGCTGTCAATTTCTCCAAAATTAGAGGATAAAGGTATCGATAAACAACAAAAACGAGAGACGTCCTCGTATTCACATAATATTTGATTTTTTATATTTTCTCAGCGTTACGAGCGAGGTTGCTTGATGCGAGCTTCGCGAGAACGGAGACTGAGTGGCCGAGAGACCACCGGGACACTCGACGTTGCCATTGCGAGCTTCTTCGTGAACGCGGCGAAGCTCGCTGATCCGGACTGCAGGTAGAAATCATGTCGAATTCATCACTAGCGAGCGCCTACTCGTATCATAGATACGTTATTCGGTATTTAAGTCGTACCCCAGATCAAAAGGCTGAATTATAACGAGGAGGAGAAGAGTTTCTTTGTTCGGGGCGCTCATATAGTAGAATCAGGGGCGAAACCAGAAAAATATTTTGAGGGGTTGGGGACGGGTTTCTAAAAACCTCCCCTAGATCCGCCACTAAACAGAATATACATTTCATTAGATGGCAGTCCGTAACACGCTATATAGTTAAATACGTCACATTATTTGTGCGCTTTACTTGAACTTTACTTTAAAATTGTTATTTTACATATGATCTGTAATTAATTTATTTATATATTTTGTTGAAAATTCATATATTTTCGTAAAAAATTCATCTCTAGTTGAAATTTTTTTTTTCTTCTTAAATTATATTTTCAAGTCATTTATAAATCTAGCCAGTTCAAATTTCATCTCTTCGGTTCGAAATGTTATTACTTTTCGTTTAAGACTGAACAGAAATATATTTTTTCATCAATAATGCTATGCTAAATGAATATGAAAAAGATTCACAGTTACAAAACCAGACTTCAAAACTACCTCCCTTTCCGACTGATTGGAGATAAGAAATAATAATTGGAGGAAAGATAGATGAAAAAGTCAAACAAATTCTTTCAAATTCATAGTTTTTTTCTTCAAAATTAAAGTATTTAGTAACAAATAAATTTTTTACTGGTAATTTGATCATGTCAGTTCAAAATACACCTATGTTATAAAAAAAATTAACTATTTTCTTGAAAATATTTGGTTTTCAATTCAATTATTTGGCTTAATCTTCGACTTTTTTCATATTTGAACGGTTGGGCTAAAAATTAATCTATTGTGTTGAAAATTAACTTGTTTGATAACAATTAATTTTTTAAAGTAAACCTTTTTTTTAATTCAGCTGATCATTCTTTTTTGTCCAAAAATTTAGTATTTCTTGGAAAATTAACCTTCTTGTAGAAAATATGTTAATATTTTTCAGGAAATTTTTTCTTTAGTACACAATTCACGTCTGGGATTTAAAGATTAACTACTTTATAAAGATACTGGTTTTTGGGTTAAAAATTAATTGCTTCAACGAAAAGTGTCACAAAATTTTCTGTTTTTTTTCAAGTAACTGTTTTTTGGGGTTTAATATTATTTTAAATAAATCATTAATGATCAATAGTTTGCTGAGGAAGAGAGAGAGAGAGAGAGAGCGGTCCTTCATGAATAAATTTCTCCAATTTTAACACAATTTGAGTGAATTAAAAACTTAACATTTTTCCTATTAAGTGCCGCAATGATTACATTTGTTACAAGTTATTACATTTTTACTCAGTGAAAGCGGTCGAATAATTTCTTTCAAGAATTGCGAAATGCCAACGGTGCAATTAGCAACGGTGTAATGTACAACATTTGTGATTCGTTATTATATTGGGGGTTAAAAGGAGGCTGTGAATAAATCATATTATCAAATGCATATTTTGGCGTTCTTAAGCAGAAATAAATCGTTTTTTGATCTGATCTTGCTCAAATTATATTCAACTAATTTAGTTATGCATTAACATTTGTTAATTTTACGAACAAATTATATAAAAATATTGACAGTGGAACAGTTTTTAATTTTAAGCATTTAAAATGAAAGTTCAACACATCTCTCATTGAGAATTGTTTCATTTAAACTCTAGAGCAATTACACGTAATGTGCAATAGAAGAAATGTGTGTGAGTAGAACATTTAAGAGAATGGAACTATTTTAATTTACTTGTGTAGTCGTAGATTATTTGTTTAGACTGAAATTTCAACTACTCAATTTTTAATTCAAAATTTAGCCTTTTCAGTTGCATTAAAAATACAAATCCTTGGTTGGGAATTTATGTTTCTTATCGAAAATACTGGAGTTTAATTGACAGAAGTTGGGTTGGCAGATGAACTATATTGCTGAAAACTCGGGTTTTTTTTTTATCATATTTTCTCTGGGAATTAAAGTATCATTTTTTGATAAAAGTTCAATTTTTGTAGAAAACAAAGATGAGAGAACAATAATCAGTGAATCGTTCTCTCAAAAATAATTCTTTTAATAATATTGATATTGATAAAACATGTAACTATTTGGTTAAATATATATGCATGCGGGGCTCTACAAGGATGGACGAACCCCTTTCCCTAGCTTCTCGTGGGAACAACAATGACAACACCAAACATAGTTGTAGTAAGTAAGGTTCAAAACAACAGAACGCGCAGGGCTCCCGACAATGGGTCGGCCAACAATGTCGACCAATCTAGAGCTGGGAGAGCCAATGAAAATGGATTCAATGCGATGGATCGGTGGGATCTCGTGACCTTTGGGTGGACGGAGCGACTGAATGACGACTTGCTAGACTGCTACGATGCGAGTGTGGCCCGTGAACGGGGTTACATGGCACGGCTGCATGCTCTGTAGTGCGAGAAACACCCGGAGCTATCGCACTTTTCGCAGCAACGTCTGCGAAACCATGCTGAACTACTCCGTAAAAGGGTCTATGTAAGCGGAACGCGTACTCTACTTCAGCTAGAACAAGCCGGCAACAAAGAAAGAGAGGCGCCACTAAGACGAACCGCGGGCAGGCATCCAATAGATGAAGAGCGATGCTTTACGACCCGGAGAAACATCAACACCAAGGTTTCTCTCAAGCCTAAAGATCTGG
>NC_046657.1:177302971-177331139 GCF_010883055.1 Belonocnema kinseyi | reverse complement strand
GTTGTGAGACGTGGTTATGGCTGAAATTTTACCGCGATTTCGCTGGAAGCGGGTGCAATTTTTCAGATTAGCACCCGCTTCCGGCGAAATCCTGCGGTTGTCATTATGACAAATTTTTAATTATATATATATTTTATAACTGAAAATTCAAGTATTCTTCTTGATTGAAAATTTACCTCTTCGTCTAAAAGTTGATGTATTTGGTGAAAAATGAGTATTCGTAAGCTCTTATGTATAAAATTAAAGTACTTCATTAAATGTTGTACTTACTTGGTTAAAATTGCAGATGATTGGTTGAGGGGCTTAAATATTGTGTTAAAAACTCTTTTTTTAGGTTAAATATTACTTTTTTAAGTCTCAATTTAACCATTCCATTTTTTATTGAAAATTTAATTTTTTAAGTTTTTATTAAGAATTTATCCTACATATTTGGTTTGGAAATGCAACTGTAGGAAGGAAAGTATACCTAAATTCTTAAACATTTATATAATTAATAGAAAATTTCACTATTTTGTTAAAAATTAGTCTTTTGGATTGACAATTTATTAGTTGTGGTACAAAATTCATCTTTCTTGTTTGAAAATTGAAGATTCTTCCAACAATATCATCTGTTTGTCAAAATTTTTCTTGTTTCGTTCAGTTAGTTTTCCAAACATTTGAACTCTGAAATTTTGAAAAATCAGTAGAATGCAATCTATTCACGACAATTCAGCTGTAAGATGTTCATTTAATAAATTTGTGATTTATATTTGCTGCTTTTAAATAAACAGTGCAATATTGCCACATACTGAAGAATAAATTATTTTTTATTTCAAACATTTCTAAATTGAATGAAGATTGAAAATAGTTTCTATAATCGGCATATTAGCATGTCCATGTTTCAAATTATTTAATTCTAAGCCAAAGTACAAATCTTCCACTATCTACGGGGAAAATATATTTCAAGATTTTCACTCTAGCCATAACCGGTTTAACCAGGCCTTGGAGCAGTCAGGGGGTAAGGCGGGACGTCAACCCACTGACGAATTTCCCTCTCCGCTAGGTTCAAATAAGAAGAGCACATCTTCCGAAGGAGGGTCGAAAACCCGACCCGATCTCGAGCCGTTATATCGAATTCGCGATCCAAAGTCGGGTCGAGTTCATTCTGTTTCCGAAGTATAAATTTACTGTTATTTAGATATATTTACTTTTTTCAGTAGTCACACACACTTTTGTATCCAATTTCCCCCTTACAGATACAGTGTTATAAAAACCACAGGTATCTCATATTACGAGAACCACACTGTGCAACTATGCACTTACTATGCCTGACCTGTACAATGAAAAACTTCAACACTATAGATATTTTCCTACTGAGTTATTCAATACCAATCACTCCAGACAAATTTACTGCTAAATACATATTTAATGAATGATAAATAAGGGTTTAAAGAATTCCCTTCATAGAACTCGATCACCATCGATTTCACAAAAAGTTCGCCTATAATCTTTAGAAGCCCAAAGAAAAATGGACCATACCACGAAATTACTCTTTCTTTAAGGGCTACAAGCTAGTGATAGAATCAACAGAGTGGGTCTGTTAGTTTAGCCGATACCCCGCTTGCACATATTACGAGAATATCTCATATTCGAGTACTCTCCTCTATTTAATAATTATAATTATACTCACAGATTGTCATTAAACTTTTCTTACAATATTACGCTTAATTTATTTGCAACATAATTTTATCATTTAAGAGGAGACAGCATTTCTTTTTCTTAAAAAATATTAACTGTTTTAATCTTGTTATATTATTTATTGATTAATAAGAACAGCCAAAGTATGAAAAATAATTGACTACTTATCTCGAATTTTGAGACGGCGAGACAATTGGGTATGAAACCAGTACTGTCATTGTCAATATAAACTCATTTCCTGATGAATATTAGATTGAATCATGAACTGAATATTTTTATTTTTCAGTACAATTGGATTAATTCTGATGCTGAAGGACTTTTTAAAATCTTCTTTTAATGAAGAGATAAAAAGATATTTTTATTGAAATCGTCAAGTTTGGCATGGTATTCATTTAAGTAATAAATAACACAGGATCAAATTCAAATAAGGAGCTTCAAGTTCTTTCAAAGCGTATAACGTAGAATACTTCCATAAAATGTAAAAAAACAGAACCAGCACAGCAACAAAAAGGGATCAATTTTGTGCGGAACATTTTGCTCTAATGATTATTTGACTCTCAACATCATAATGATTCCTGCTACTGGTATCATAAATAAATGACCTAAAAATAGTTTCTAACTGCATGCAAGACACAACTACACTCTAAGAACGCCAGCCATCTTAGTTTGAGTTCATACACGATCTCGAATCAGATCATTATGATCTAAAAAGTCGATCATTCACTCCGGCCTATCAAAATGCTCTTGAATTCGATATCATTTTTGTTGCATATCATTATGATATTGATTTCGGTATCATTTAGCTAAGCTCTTCGGTCTTTTTTATTTTTATTATCATCAAATAAGAATAAAATAACATTCGAAGGAAGAAAAAGAGAAGGAAGAGGATGTGGTTGGATGCCTTCTCATTTTTCTTTCCTCTTTTTTATTTTTGTCTGAAGTTTTTTGTTTGTTTTTTTTTTCAGATTACAATAGGGTTTTTATGTTTTTGTTTGTTCGTTGCTGTCCAAATTTGGTTCTTGGATTCTTGTTTTTTAATTTTTTTAACAGGATTTTGCATCAATTTGATTATTGGACGTTAAATACGATTTTTAATTTGCATTTAAATCTAATTTAAATTAATAAATTTTGATTTAGTGTTGTGTTTGTAATTTATATTTTTGGTTTAAAGTTAAACTACTTTGGTAGAAAGTTCAAATTCTTGTTCAGAAGTGAAGGATATATTATTTAAAAATAAAAGGATTTAATAGAAAATTATTCAATTTTGTTTAATGATGGACGTTCTTCATTATTTCATGCCAGTACAAAGATACTGGTAACTTGGAATAAAATTTTTTTAAAAATTATTGTGGAATTTCCTCGGCCAGTGACATAGGTAAGATTTTTTCTCGGGAGAGGCTTTGATTTTTTCCGACGGGGGCTTCGGATTTACGTATAGGAAAAGAGTGGGGGGAAAGGTGATTGAATAATGAAAAAATTTAGTTTAGGGGGCCCAAACTCCGCTCTTGGCTAAGCCTGTTCTCGACAAGGCTCGCGAAGCTCGCGGCGAGCTTCTTCATGCAGAGGATTCAAGTAGCGTCCAGTCTCGCTGCGAATTCTCTCGGCAACCAAGAAGCGCGCCTTTGAGTTTCGCGTTGCGCATTGCAAGGCTTCGAAGTTCACCCTGTTTCCCTTTCCTTCACGTAAGCAGAGTCGAGCACCACAGCTGACCAAAAGTTGCTCAACCATTCCGATAGGAGACTCCCCGATATCACTTCTCGTCTCCCCACAACGGAACTCGTGACACCAAGTTAACTCACTGTACTCGAGGACTGCGGAGAGGAGAGGCTGACCTGCCTTCCGAGACTCTTTGGCTAGAGAAGAGAAAAGGGCGAACGACTCTTCGCTCCTAGTCCCTGTAATTTTCAATCACAAGAAAGTGATTTTACCGAAGCATGGTATTACACGCTGCGACGGAATTTTTCCTTCTGAATGTAAAGTTCGTACGATAGAATGTGTAATTTTATTTTTATCGAGTGTTTAATGTTACACTGCTGTTCGAGGGTCCTTTTATTTACATCGCTAGAGGATGTAATTTCACACACTTTTGTAAAATCATACAGTGAAGTGTATGATATTTACAATGATACAATATGTAATTTTCCGAAACTGTGTAATTTTACACAAATCTTTTTTTACAGTGCTTTCTAGGGATGCAATCAGAAATTTTGTATCTGCATTATTTCACATGATATAAATTATTGAAAAAAAGTGTGTGAACGCATGCGCAGCGGAAGCTTAATGCCTCATCTACTATTCTTCTCCTACCAGCTCCCCCACTACTCAGCGCGTTACCTGCGTAGAGCTTTGCCTTCGATTATTGCGAAAACCAAAAGGAAAGATTCAGTTGCTATTGATACTAAGATTGACAAAAAAATTATTGTATGATACTAATATTAATTTTATTTATATTAATATTATTTCGAAAGATTTAATTTCGTCATTTGGTTTGAAGTGTGTCATTTTCAAGGAGAGTTTCCATCAAGAAATTGTTTCCAAAATTCAATATATAGAGATATAATAATATAACAAATAAAATCAAGTTTTGATTGCCTTTATGTACTTAAACTTTTAGTTTAAAGTGACACGTATGATTCTGCCGTATTATTCACTATGTTTTTTTCTCTTACAGGAACTTAATAAATTCATCCAAAAATAATCAAAAACTTAATGTTCACAGCTATATCAAATACAAATTATTTAACGTTTCTTTTTTCAAATCTATGTTTGAACATTTATTTTCACATTGTAATGGTTTCAAGGCGTTTTTACATTCTCATCATTTATGATTGAGAAAGTATTAGGATTGTCCGAAATTTTATACCACTAGTTTTTTAACGGATCTCCATGTTTTGAAACCCCCTCATGCTGAAATCTAGCTTTGACGATGGCGTCTGTCTATAGGTTTGTTCGGCTGTCCGGCCGTCCGTTAACACGATAACTCTTGAAGAAATGAACGAATCAAATAGAGCTTTGACATTCCTTTTAAGGACCCGGACGAAAGAATAAGTTTGTTTACCAACCATTTTGGATAGAAAAAGTTAGAGCATTTTCCAAATCTTTTAAAACAATTTTTTTAAGATTTAAAATTTTTATGTACGGCTATTCGTAGTACTAGGAAGCCGAACATATTATCCCTATGACTTTTTCGTAAAAAGAAAGTTACAAGAGTTAAATCATTTACAACATTTTAAAAATCAATCGAAAATGAAAATTTGACGTCAAGATCGCCCGATATGAAAAAAGTCAAGAGAAGAAAAAAGTTGTTTTTTTGAAACCCAGTTTAATTTATTTACGTAGTTTCATCAATAAAGTTTAATTTCTAGGATGTAATGTTCATCAAAATTTAATTTCAAAAATACCATTTGCAAAGTTTAATTATACAAATTCAACTTATGTTTATATTTCTTCTTTTACATATTTTAAAACTTCCATTTTCACGTCTAAATTCCGACATTTATTTCTTATTTCCCTATAAAAAATCTTGTTACCATTTTTTCCATATTGCTTCATTGTGCTAATATTTATTAAAAATTTATGATGTATTCACATACTTAATATTATATTAAAAATTAGTAAACTTTATTGCAATTTTGGACAGAAACTATACAATTTGTGTAATAACTTATAGATATTTTTGAGAAAAATTAAAAACATATGACATTAACAGTTATTTCATAAGTAACATTGTTATCTCATTTTAGTTTCAAAATAATTTCATGTAATTTAAAAATATCGCACATAATCATTAAAGTAACGAAAATTCTACAGCACAGGACAATAGACGGGATAACTTGGACTCGATCGTGAACGGGAGGAGAAAAGAGTGGGGAAACATGGCCAAACTGTAAAGAGTGAGGGTGTCTGAATTCCCCTCTAAGACTTCTCCGCTCCGACGCCTCGTGCTCGAGATTTCTCCAATCGCTCGACCTGTAAAATTTCATTTTTGCCTAGTAGGTCCCTTTTTTTTGGATCGCGTCACATATATAGTTGCCATTATCGAAAGCTTACTATAAAAAACAAGAAAAAGTTGTTTTTTTAATAAAAATTTGTGAAATTAGAATGAATAAGTGGGACATATAATAAATTTAAAAAAATGACACAATCTTAATTCAATTTTTTATATATTTATTTATTTTTAATTAATAATTATTTTCTTAAATCTTCAACTCATATAAAGATTTCATGAGAGAGAATAACATTTTCCACGCTTAGACCAAAATGACAGCCTGTTGCGCCGTTGTGAATTCAATCTCATTTTGAAATGCGCAAAACAATAAAACCCTCTTACTTAATGAACGGCTAGGTCAATTGAAGTAAAATTTTACAGGAATTTCCTATACTTTAGAGGACTGTGTTCTTCCTCTTCAGACAAAATTTTATTATGTACAAATTACGTAAGAAAATATCTTCTTGTCTGGCTCCTTACAAGATGTTCCAAAGACGGTAAAATATATTTAATTTAATTCAAGAATGAATTCCCTTACACACTATTCGCAGTTTTTCATATTTTAATTCACGCAATGTCTCGTCTAACATGTACTTAATTAATAATTAAGTACATTTTAGACGAGACTTAAAATGAATTGAAGTATGAAAAACTGCGAGTCGATTCTTAAAATTCAATGGTCCGAAAAATGGTGCATTTTGCTTGAGGAAAATGGACAAGTAAATGATGCAGAATTGATTGAATTGGAAATCTAGAAATTCAAACTCAATCTGAAGACTTAAGATTAAGACTAAAGAAGACTTAGATTTAAACTGTATCGTCTGATCAACCTTCGATACCAATGATACATTCTATAGATAATTGGCTAACCAACCGTTT
Organism: Belonocnema kinseyi; assembly: GCF_010883055.1. Classification (NCBI taxonomy): domain Eukaryota; kingdom Metazoa; phylum Arthropoda; class Insecta; order Hymenoptera; family Cynipidae; genus Belonocnema; species Belonocnema kinseyi. The sequence continues at coordinate 177,324,595 of NC_046657.1, read as the reverse complement.
TTCTTTGAATGAAAAGTAAAATATTATAATTTTGTTTGATTATAAAATCATTATGTAAACAAATAATTATGTAAATCAAATAAAATTATTGTGCAATAAATAAGGGATATTTTATTTATTTATTTATCATACATATATTTTATCCCCTTCGACTAAAAAAAACTTACATAAAAAGGGGAGGGGGGGGAGATATCTTGAAAAACTTACGATCTTTTACGAAGGGGTGGGCGGGGGGTTGAAAATTTGAGAAAATGCTCTTACGTAATGTGTACGTATATGTACTACCTGATAGTTCGTGGATTAACATATCTGAGAAATAAACAGACTCGTCAGAAGTGGTTGAAGAAATGTTCAGAAATCACCAGAACTTCTAACCATTTGTGACGATTCCTGACTTTCTTAATTAAAACTTTTTTTGTCATTTCGACTCCTCCTCTGGCTTGGGCGCGAGCCTAAGATTCGTGCTGCACGCCTTTACGGTCCATGTTGAGAAATTATGACTCATAAGCAATAACATGTTTTGCGCACTTGTATCATAAATAGTTATTTTAGAGTACTCAGATGCACATTAGCAGCTATAAGAGAAATATTGCAGAAATTATTACAAGAAAGGATTTTTAATTTCTTAGAAATCCCAATTTAATTAATAAGTTGTTGTATAATAAAGTATTTGATATATTTCAAGGAGAAATACGCAAAGCAGTTAAAGAGAAGAATGGAATGCTGGCGAGAAATCATACTTCCATTACACTCAGTTTTATTTTGGGAACGACCATGGTATCCTGGTCTTATTGTTGGATTAGTGACTTTATTTTTTTCGTAAGTTTTTATTGTACCTTACAAGATAATTGACTGCTGCCCGACATTTTTTCCGGGTTTGGAAGCTTAGCCATGACAAAAATAAACAAAGCCTTATTGACGAATATTTTTATGATATTTTATATTTATTTATAGTTTAATATGGATTCTGGAACCAGCGATGCTTACAATGCTTGCCATTAGTTTACTTATAGCAGCACTCATTGACTATCTTGTACCTGTAGTATCGTCAACATTTTTTTCTGCGAACAGTTGGACTGGAAAAAAGGAACGCAAACTCGACGATATTTGCCAGAGGTTATCTGTCACTATATTCCGATTGCAAAATGCTTGGAACATTCTTTGGAATACACGCAATAACCGTCCAAATTTTGTAAGTTTTTTCGGTTTTGCTATTTTATTAATTTACGAATCAATCGCCCAAGTTGAGAAGTTGTTTTTAACAAAAAATCTTTCATGGTTATTGTAATAGGAGAAAACTAGAAATTAAAGTTCACTATGTGAAAGGCGAAGGAGTGTTTAAATTAATATAATAAATAATTTGAGTAGGCGTTCAGAAATAGTGAATCTATAAAGAATAGAACTACACTCAACTCCCGGTATAAGATCTTCTTTCTAGTTGTAGAGACATCTTAGAAGCTCTTCGAGGAGCATTTCCGGGAGCATGTGCAGAAGGGTAGTTTAAAAAAGGCAAAGTTCGAATTTCGTTTAAGGGAAAGGCTCATTTTGGCAGGTTCCCAAAGAAATGAATACATTTTTTTCTTTTGGAAAATGTTAAATTGTGTCTCCTATCCCCACTATTTCTCTAGCAGAATTAGAAGGGAGAAGGCTCCATTTTTACAAATGTCAGATTGGAAGGCGTAATTTTCAATCAAATGCGTGCAAATTATAGGGACCTCTTAAAATCAATTCTCGGAATGGGACATATGGATTGATTTTTTTATTTTGTTGGGTTTAAAGGGGCATAGGGGTACTACATCCAGCATGCCCCAAAAACAGCCATTAAACGAGGATCAATTGTCAGTACGGTTGATTCAATTCGTTGTTAATTATTTAAATGTAACTTTTGACTGGAAAACATGGAAAAAATTTATTCTTAAGAAATTCACGAACTAGTAGGTAGGTCTCCAATATCAGAAAAATTCATCGGATATTAATGTATTCTTGTAAATAATCTGCGAAATTTGATCAAGAATTGAAGAACTCGATGTGAAAATTCTAAAGCGGTTTATCACTTTTTTCCGTGAATAATTATAAAAATATCACGAGTGATTGGGAAAAGATTCTCAGAGCACTCACGAGCTTGCCCGACAAATCTGGGAACTAGTAGGTAGGTTCGCCTGCGTGGTTCGATTTCGTCTGATAAGCGGCTTAAAGTTTTATAAAACCCATATTGTTTGTCCTCGATGGCTGCGCGTGTTTAGGCATTATTGATTTATGTTTAGAAACTAATGAATCAGCAGTCTTTCGAGCGTTTGAATCCTCCGAATTTATAAATTAATATACATTAAATCGCACAAATAAAACTTTTGGTTTTCATATTAGGTCTGAAATGTTCAGGAACTCTTCGTAGGAAATTTGAGCTGTTCATAAAAAACTTCGAAATCTATCCGTACATTTCTCATAGAAATAACGATTCAGTGCTTCATTATTTTATCTTGTATCCGAAACCTAGCTACAAGTTCGTGACTTTTTTACGAATAAATTTTTTCCGTGACTTAAATCAAACAGGGACCTAACCGAAATGAAACAAAATTGAGGTTACGTATTCAAAATACCGAAATTGTAACGAAAATTTTGAATTACTCGACATTGTGAAAAATAGTTTGATCGAATCCTTGTTCATCTTGTGGAAATATTAAAAGGTAAACAGGTAAAATATGACGTTATAACAATTTTGTTTTTGATTATTTTTTTCATCTTTTAAAACATAACGAAAACAAAACACAAGATTCAGTACTTTTTGGATAATGTAAAGAAGCTAAAGTTTCGGACGGGTCCTTGAAATGGAAGATCAACCCGATCGATTTACTTTATTGATAATTATTTTAATAATTTTTATTGTGTAGATGGAGTTTTTTGCAAATTTTTATCAAATGTAATTGGTTCTGGAGTAACTTAAATTTATCAACATAAGAGAAACTAATGAAATTTGTCGAAAAATTTCCCAAGAAATACGCTTTTCTGTATTATTACAGTAAAAAGTTACATTTTTATAATGAAGTACTCATTTTCGAGTCTTCTCAAAGTCGAATAGTGAACTCCAAGTTAAGCTCGACATGGATCCTTTTTAATTCTTGGGATAATGTTAATGCTACTCAGAGAAGGTGTATATTTTTTATCATTGGTCGAAAAAAACTTAAAGAAATAGAAATTATTTAAAAAAATTATGGTAAGTGTTAAAATGAGCAGGCATAACATAATTCTGCGGAGCTTGTAATAAAATGTGAAAAAACTGCATTTTTCTGCCTTATTCCAGTCAAGTTAATTTTTGCACCAGACATGCTCAGCTAAGAAAAAATCCCGTTGAGAACACATGGTCCGCTTCCACCTCTATTTCACCTGGAGAGCGGGAGTAGTGACAGAGGTGTATAGCTGTTTATTCTCTAGGTACGTCACGTAGGCCGGCAGATACGAAATATATATCGGGGTGCTTGGAGGGCGACCAACTTTTCAGCATAAAACTTTAATAGCAACTAGAGTTTTAATTATCTTATTTCAGTATGCTCACAATTATTTTCAATGAATGTAATTAAAAATAGAACTTTACAAAGACGACCGCATTCTGCATTTCCCCCGCGCAAGCATCCCTGCGTGTCAACGAAATGCTAAGACACATCCTCGGGTCGCGCGAACGCCACCGAGCGCGTCCTTGGGTTGCGGATAGAGGGTTCCTGAACCAAGCGGAGGTGTGAAAACCGTGCTGAAAGCTGAAGGGCACCTGGGTGAGGCGTCTAGAACGGTGACTCTGGGATATCGGGCGACCTCTCAGAGTACGCAGCCTTATCCTTGCATGCGGGGCTCTACAATGATGGACGAACCCCTTTCCCCAGTTTCTCGTGGGAACAACAATGACAACACCAAACATACTTGTAGTAAGTTCGGTTCAAAACAACAGAACGTGCAGGGCTCCCGACAATGCCGACCATTCTAGAGCTGGGGGAGCCAAAGAAGATGGATTCAATGCGATGGATGGATGGAATCTCGGGACTTTTAGTTGGATGGAGGAACTAAATCGCGACGTACTAGAGTGCTACGATGCGATTGTGGCCCCTGAACGGGGTTACACGGCACGACTGCAAGCTCTGTGGTGCGACAAATTACCGGAGCTATTGCACTTTTCGCATCAACGTCTGCGAAACCATGCCGAAGTAATCCAAAAACGGGGTTACGTAAGCTTAAGGCCTACTCATCACAGCCAGAACAAGTCGGCAACATAGAAACAGAGGCAACACTAAGGCCAACCGCGGGCAGGCAACCCATAGAGGAAGAGCGATGATTTATGACCCGGTGAAACAACAACCAGCGAGAGCTTTGGCTGATGCGAACCGTAAAACAAAACCAACTGTTGATCATAAGACTAAAAGACGAATGCTTTAAATCGGCATAAAGATAGGCTGGGCAAGACAGTACGCGTCCCGCATTCAGTGTGTGATTGACTACATCACATCTGGCAAGAATTTTACCGCCAAGGTTTGAAAGTTTGCGCGCGAACTCCGGACTCGTTATCACACTATTAACAAGTTAAAGCTGCTGACCATCAGGCAGCATATTGTTGAGAGAATACGGATACTATCTGACTATAAGAGAAGTCTAGAGTGGAGAGAGAGGTGGGTCAGAGAAAATCAACAGTTTATCTCTGACCCATCTCGACTCTTCCAAGACCCTCCTGTTACTGTCGACTTAAAAATTGACAATCATGAAAATGACTACGGTTCGAATTTTCTTGAAATAGATTATAACCGACCGACTTACGATTACGCGAACGGTAATAAACACAATCGTGTTATGTTATTTCGGACCGATCGTTGGGATCGGCTGAAAGAGCGCATAAAGGTCGCCAATTCAATATTGCTTTGATTTCGATTAACAGCGTGATCAGTTGTTCATACTTAAGTTTTTGGTCTTTCAAGGCCCGTTCTAAATGATATTTGGAACTCTTTACTGCCGCCTCCCAAAGCCCGCCGAAATGAGGGGACAACGGTGGATTGAAGTGCTACTCAATTCGTTTAGACAAGGCAAAAACTCTTATCGCGTGCTTAAACTCTGCAGTGTCCAACAATGAGTAAATCTCACGAAGTTCCTTATCGGCCCTACGAAATTTGTTCCATTATCCGAATAGATATCTTCTGGAACCCCCCTTCGGCCGATAAATCTACGCAATGCTGCAAAAAAAACCTTCTTTCGAGAGATCGGTTGCGAGTTCAATATGTAGCGCTATAGACACTTCTTTTCTTTGATGAGAATCGGGCCGAAAAAATCTACCCCCGTGCGACTAAAAGCTGAAGCTTCCGTCACCCTGGCTTCGGGAAAAACAGCTATTTGAGCCTGCATCAATCTAGGTCGCTGTCGAATGCATTCGGCACATCGCTGGATGATTTTCCTGATTTGGTTTTTCCATTCAAAATACAGAATTTCTCCCTGAGAGCGTATAAAGTCGATTGAATGCTTATTGTCTTCGTGACATTCGCGGATGATAAGATCGGTAATAGGGTGTTTGCTAGGTATCAAAAAAGGATGTTTTTGATTATAGATTATTGATCTCTTCCGGGAATCTTTCACGCTGGAGCATCGCTACCAATCTACGTTCTGCAACGCTTATTTCTCGACATGATAGTGGGCGATTTCTATGAGACTTTAGAGTTTTCCAACGTAGAAAATAAGCAACGAGTCTGGTGAGACGTTTGAACGATGAGACGCGAGAATAAATGTAATCGCAAGTTCCAGCGAGGAGCAGACACGTACCTGCCTTTACAGCAGGGAACTCGATCGATGGGAATTCAACCAACCTAGGCCATTCCTTTTCAGGCCGAGCCAACCAACTGGGACCTTCGCGTAAAGAATTACGGGCCCTAAAAGACCAAGCGGGTCAAAGATTTTTGAAATCTCCGACAAGACCTTACCTTTGGTCGAAGAGTTTTGAGCGTTGATTGATCGTATTATGTAGGTGAGAATATCGCGTTGGAAATCCCAAATTATTCCAAGAGTTTTCTGAATCGGATTTTCTTTGATGCCGTAATCTAAATTGAAAATTTTCGTATCGATATTGTGTAGAACCGAAGTATGATTGGACGACCATTGTCTGATAACGAAGCCACCACGAGCTAACAGTTCAATCATTTCGTCCCGAATACTTAGAATTTCTTCGATTGAGTTTGCACAGGAAACCAAATCGTCAACGTAAAAATCGCGTAGAAGTATATTTCTAGCACGTGAAAAATCCTTTCCTTCATCGAGAGCAAGTTGGCGTAATGTGCGAATCGCGAAAAACGGTGCACAGGTGGTCCCGAATGTTACGGTGTTTAGTTGAAATGTCCCAATCTTAACTTGATGGTACCACAAAATTTTCTGAAACGCCCTATCATCTGGATGAACCAGTATCTGTCTATACATATTTTCGATGTCCGCGGTGATGACATAGGTATGCGTTCGGAAGCGAAGAGTTTGTTCGAAAACTGTATTTTGAATCGTGGGACCTGTCAAGAGAACATCATGGAGTGAAATGCCTGTCGAAGTTTTAGCTGGCGCGTTGAATACTCCCCTAACCTTCATGGTCTCACTGGATCTTTTGATTACAGCGTGATGGGGAAGATCACATCCCTCCTTGGTTTCCTCACATAGAGTCATGTGGTTGAGTGAAACATACTCTTCCATTACCTTATGGTATTCTGACTTTAATTGTGGATTGGATTCGAACTTTCTTTCTTGCGAATAAAAGTGTTTTAATACTTGACCTTTAGATTCGCCTAACTTGAATTTACTATCCCGAAAAGGAAGGCGAACGATGTACCTTCCGTTTGCATCACGTTGGGTATGATCTACATAGTGTTGTTCGCAAGCGACGTCATCACGAGACTTTAAAGGTTCATGGTCAAAATCTTCTATAGCCCAAAAACGCTCGATGAGCTTATCCAATTTTACAACATTACAGGAAGCCCCCGCAGATGCTATAATACTGTCTGATCCTCCAGCTACGATCCAACCTAAAGTTGTTTTTTTGTAAGATGATTTGAGCCCTATGGTGTGGAAGTTTAACCTCACCTACCGATAACACTGATAAGGTTATACCTGCAGCTATCAATAAATCGGCTGGCTTAGGCATATGAAACTGAGGGTCCGCTAATTGTAAATTCTTAGGGATGTCAAAGAAATTCCTAGGAAATGTTTCACTTGGCAATAGATCGGCTATTTTTGGTACTATTAAGAAATTTAACTCGCGTTTGAAATTATTGTAATTCGAACAAAATTTGACTTTGATGTAATCATTAGATACCATGCATAAACTGTTAACCTCCCCGATATTTATTGAACACGTTTGTTTAGATAAGTTCAATGAATTTGCGAAATTTTCGGTAATTAAATTAACTATAGAGCAAGAATCTAGTAATGCTCGTGCCATGAAATAATTTCCCTTGTCATTTTGAACTTTTACTACCGCCGTATTCATTAATTGAGAATCTGAAGGGAACGCTTTGGAAGCGTAGGTCTGACCAGATAGTCATGCTTGCGGAATTGTAGAAGTGGAAGCTTTTGAATTTTCCTTACTTTGAAAAGGGTCTTGTTCGATCGACTGGGGTGATTTTTCCGAATGTAACAACGTGTAGTGCTCTCGATCACACTTCTTGCAACGTCTAATCTATCTTGCCATTTTGCCAAGATTCCCGGTGGTCGGCACATTTCTATTATTCGTATGCCGATCTGCTCATATATTTCGATATCGACATCTTTAAGCATGCTGATATGCTGTCGCGCTTTATCAATGAGTGATGAAAGGTCATCGGGATTCGCTTTCGAAAGCACTGGAAGATCAAGGATAGCATCAAGATGCTCCGCGACAATTATTCGTTTTTGATCATAAGCCTCGCATAATGATTTCCACGCCTTGGAATAATTTTCTTCGCTGGGAGGGAAAGCTATTATTTTGTTGGAAGCTGATCCTGATAATGCGTTCGCTAACTGCGTATGCCTAATATAATCACTGAGATCCGACCTTGAATGGACTAACAACTCAAAGCTATATTTCCACGAAACCCACTTACTATGCTCCCCGTCGAAAGCAGGAATTTGGATTTCCGGTAATTTCGGCCTATCAATGTCGAGCTAGCTGGGGGGGGGGGGTCAAAGTTTGGAGTTTTGTGACCACGGTAGCGATTTCGTAATAATCCGATTCGATGTCAAGAAACGCTTCAAGACGAGGATGCCCCGGATTCAACCTTGTTAACTCGTCATTATATCTTTCTTATTCGATAAACCGAGTTGAAATTCCTTTTGAACGTAATTGTGCAGTTATCGGGTCGCATTTTGAATCCTTGATGTAGGTATTTAGTTTTGCGATTGTTGTTTTTAACAAAATTCCATTTTGCACTATGTACTCTACCCGTGCCTGTTGTGCGGCGGTTAACGCCATTTTGATTGACCTATATCTTTCCGACAAAAACTAAATTTGAGTTGCGTCGCGTGGTTGCAACAAAAAGTAAAAAAATTAATCTTTCCACCTTTTTTATTAATTATTTTATTAAGTATTGTAGCGACTCGCGCATCCGCTCGACACACGGAAGGTTCCCGGCTCGACCCCGGGGGAAACTGTGTTGCGTATTTTTACGCTGATTATGTATTAGCCATTATTTATCGAAGTTTGTATTACTTATGATTATAAGATTCGATGATGAAAAAATCAATTAAAGTGAAAAAGTTTTATCAAGGAATTTTTGAATTTAAATTTAATCCATATTCAATTCAGTTAATTAATTTTATTTTGTAATTATTTTTAAATTGAATTTAAATCAATGAATTTACAATCACCACGTGTTCCGATTTCCGCGAGAACAACGAACGCTTCGTGGTAAACGCATCACTGTCGCATGAACCAAATGAATCTAATCCCGAATTACCGAAATTCTTCAAAATCGAAACAACGATTAATCAATTGTAATTCGCGATATATCTCGCACTAATTTTCACTGAATAAAACGAAAAAGGTTACTTAGCTTTTTAGATTGTGGAGCCATGGTGGTGATGAGGGATCCTTGCCGGCTTTAATTACTGTGAAGACTGGAAGCGGAACAGGCTTTGTTCCTTGTCATGCGGTTCTCGCATGGTTCAGTGCGTGCGCAACCCGGCCCCGGAAATGCTACGCGCGAATTTCACGACACTACGCGCCAACGACCGCGCGTGAACCCAAAGGCACTTTTTTTAGATCGAGTAATGAGGCAAAAGTTTACCTCACAGGAGGCACCATGTTTTGCTTTGAATTGTTTCGCCTTAAGCGGCTCTACAACTTAGTTAAACAACGATGATCCAGACGATGTTGGATATTCTGCTCTTTTTCTTCTTTGCTGAAAACCTTCCTAATCGAAGAAATTTCGCGTTCTACGAGGTGAAATTTAGGTCCGCAAATGAAAATACGTTTTACGGGAAAACGCCTAAAAAGGCACAAAAAACCCAGATTTATTCGAAGCACATTATTCACATGAAGTGAGAGAGATTTGATGAAAAACTTTGAATTACAACGAGAAGCTACGACGGACGCGTGCCTTGAGTCGGGTCTTCACACGCGTTCGTGACCGCGAGTTTGGACGAATTCTCGGAATGCACGATTGAGGAGCTCCACGGACGGAATATATGACGATGATTCGACGATGTCGATGTGAATGAATCAGAGACTCGCGTTCGAGACTCACGCGATCGGGCCCATCGCAAGGCACGCGACACTTCTGTCCCCTCCCTTCCACCATCCGGTGGTTTCTTACTCAGTTGCTAGGCAAGATTCGCGCGAACTTCGAATTGCGTGTTACGACGTAATAAATTGATTCCGACCCGATTTTCTTCTATTCTTTTCGTTCTCTTCACTACGACTTTATCCGTTTACCGCTTTTCTGCTTACACAACACACAATCGAGATAACACCCAAACATGTAAACAACAAACACAACTACAATTACATTTAAAATTATCGGCGGCAGCACACACCCACACTCACAAACACGCAAACACTTTAACACGACACATACACACGTAGATTTAATTAGCAATGTATTTTATAGGAAGAATATATTTCGTTTTCTTTTTGTTAATATATAAACTGTTGTTCCGTTTATTTGTAAAGCCTGTACCAAATCCGAAAACACTGGCCAGACTGAAGCGTCCGGCGGGACAACACACATGTGAAATTAAACGGACCGTTACAGTTTAAACACGTCGCTTTTCGACTAAAAAGTGCACCCAAAGAACACGCCTTACTTAAGAGGATGTAATAATGATTTTTTATTATAATAGAACATTTTTTAATTACAGTACAAGACTAATAAATTTTAACGACAAGAGCAATGTCACACACATGCTCACACGTACATAAAAATTGTACCCTCTGTTGTGCCCAGAATAAGCATAGGACCAAAACAATTTTGGAGATTTTTTTGCTTATTTTTTGTGCACAATCCCCTTTCTCCCCCCCCCCCTCCCCAAATTAACTACAGCTCTCGCGGGACACCCTGTATATATATTTATTATATGCTTATGTATACTGTTTCAAGAAAAGTATTTCAAAGAAACGAAAATGTTAATTGAATTTTTTAATTTAGTGTCATTTCGTAGGACAATTAGCTAGGAGTTTCATTTCATGTTTTTTTGATTGCTGAATATGTAATATGTAACTTTGTTTTAATTTCTTTAGTACTATGGTTCACTGTCGATCTTTCTACTGCTTCTGGCTTGGATCGGAAACGCAGTTAATAATCTGCTATTGATCTACGTGATAGGTAAGTTTCCATCAACTCATACTATTTTATTTGTCAGCGTCTGCGCAATCGTGCCGAGGAATTGCGGAAAAGAGGTTATATAAACAGAGCGCCTACCCAGCCGAAGCCAGAAAAAGCGTGCAGTAGAAAAAGAGAGACGACAACGAGACTATCCGCAGGCAGGCATCTAGATGGAGGAATGAACTTAGCCATTTCTTATGTTAAGATCCAGGCTAAGGGTCTCGGCCGCCTGCATTAGAGATATGGACTTCCTCGCTCGTCTTGGCGGTGTGGGATGTAAGTGCGCGAAACGGACGAATTGATATTCTAGCTCTCCTGAAGATGCATGACCTTACACGAATTTGGCTCTTAGATATGTCTTGATAGAAGCAAGTCTCTCCAGCGTCAATGTATCTAATAACACTCATATCTACGATCTTAGAGTCCTTGGGAACGCTAGAAACATATGGCCGTGGTGATTAGTCTCGCCGCAGAGGTACCCAGGAGAATTGCCTATTGAGAGATAGTGACAGATGTGTGATGCAAAAGACTCACAGTCTCACCCTAAAACACGCCCCTCTGGATAGTGACGCTGTTCGTTGTCACACGATATTTTGCAGATGAGGTAGTGAATCTAGTTTTCCAAAGTAGCACCAATCTCAATGCATTTCACTATATCCAGTCTATCGACAGGCAGCGCTGTCTGAAAACACCTTTGCAGACACACCTGACAATCAGCAGTTTCGTACATCTTTTCCTATATAGGTTTTATTCTCTGAAAAATCCTGTTCTTAAAGGCGGGTGTAAATATCTGCAGCTGATCTGATAAGCTATGTAACTATCAATAATAAAAGAGCCTGGGGATTCCGCGAGTTTCTATTAATTCTTTTTAATACCGAGTGATGGCAGCGTCCGGTGAAATATATTTTTCGCGTGAACAAATATGAAGGTAATCTATGGAACGAACTTTTCACACACTGTAATAATGGTTTCGTGAACTTAGCCTTTTGCGATTGCTAAACATACGTGTAAGATAGTATTCCTTACGCAGGTATGAAAAAATACGTTTTTGTAAATTTTATACACAAATGTCAATATTAGGTGGATCGAGTTAAAACTCAACATTTCTCGTCTCAATTAACCATAGAATACGAGTCAAAACTTATGTTTTAAATACCACCTCCACAAGTCTCTTTTATATAGTCCCAAACCCCATAAGTGAAAAGTGGGGTTTTCGAGTTTTGCGCTAATTATGGTTTTTTCGGATTTTTAAATAAATAATTGTTTACCCTAGGTAAAATTCAATTTTACAATGATAATAATATATTTTAATAAATTTTTTAAACAATTAATTATTGTCCTTAGCAATTTTTCTTTAAGAATAGGTTTAGAAAGTTGCGGTTTTTCCCCGAATTATGTTTCTCATTTGCAGCTTTTTAATTTGAGGAAGGCAATAATTAATTGAAGTTAACAAACATAACAGTGTGTTTTTTATGTTGAGACATAGACATGTCTTAAGAAATACGCATCTAACGAAAAAATGTCCGTAATTAAAACTTCTTATTTCCGAAGGGAAAAAGCAAACGTTCGTTTGGGTTGGATTGGTTACGTAGCATACGTTCGTTTCGATTAGATTTGTTGGGTATATTTGTTTCGGTTCGCTTTGTTGATTGAGTTCATTTGATTTTGTTGTGTTGGGTGGGTGAATTTGGGTAGGTCATATTGGTTTTGTTCGTTTGGGTTAGTGTTGTTGGTTACGTTCGTTTAGGTTGATCTGGTTACGTTTGATTTGATTTCTTTGAATGTGTTAACCAACACTGCTAATCGAGCCTAAACAAACGTAATCAGGTTCGTTTAGGTTTCATTAAGTTTTGTTGTGTTCCCACATAACTTGAGCTCATTACTTTAGATTGAAAGCTTTATCTGTACCAGAGAAAATTGAAATGAGTCTCTTTTATGGAGAAAGTGGCAGGAATATCGAGGCTGCTATCACTCTTTATTCTCAATGATTTCCAGGCAGTGTACGGTCACGCGCTTCTTTTTACCAGATATTTAACAAATTCACCAATGAGGAAAGTTTATAAAAGAAAAAAAGGAATCGTTGAAAAACCATTAATGAAGTTAATAATGAAATCGTGATATCAGCTGTAGTCGCTCATGACCCTCATGTTAATAGTCAACAAATAAGCTGTGATCCCGAAATGTCTGTAACCAGTGTTTGGAAAATATTTAAACGTGATAAACATCATCCTTTTTATATTTCACTGCATCACAAACTACATGGCAATAGTTCTCAGAACCGAGTGACATTTTGTCCATGGGCGCTTCAACAGATACAAGGAAACCCAAATTTCTTTTTTGGAGTATAGTTCTCAGACGATTCGTCTTTCACGAACCACAGTACGTTTTAACATGACGGTTATTTAACCCATTATTTAGCTATCGCACATTAATTACTGAATCGCGTATTCAACGGTCACTGGATCGGTAGAGGAGGTCTAGTAAATCGGCGTACGAGATCGCCAAACCTTAAGTCACTGGATTAGTTTTTGTGAGATTATGTTAAAAATCTAGTTTCTAAAGACGTGCCAAGACTTTGGGAGAACATGAAACAGCGAATCAGGAATCCTTGTATCCATATAACAACAGACGCACTCCGCAATTGTGTGAAAACTTTCCAAGGTGCGACCAGTGATAGTTTCGCACCTCCGAAAGTACCGACCACAAGGACAATTACTTTAACCGAATACTTTGGGTACAGTCGTTGCAGCGCCCTCTTGACACCTCTCCTCCTTTTCCTTCTCCTTTGCAGTGATCTCGTAGTCGGCTGGAGCCGAGAAAACGATCACTAATATAGTTCATTTCCCGAAGTCTTGGAGAACGATGAAAGGCCTCGATTAACGTTCCCTCCTCGGAGTATTCAGCAGGGCAGGTTCGTAGCCAACGCCGTAAGAGTGACAAAGATGGTAGTAAAGCACATATCGTGGGAAACTTCTGGACATAAAGTGCGCTTATTGTATACTAAGATGGAAATAACACTATTTTGGGATGCGAAACTAACCCCTTTGTACCTGAATTAAACCCTGATGTTAAAATTCAGACCAAGGTTCTCGGCCGCCTGCTCTGTGGGTTTGTTAAGGATGTAAGCTATACTTAGAACAATTCGGTTATGAAGACACTGGACATTGAGTTATGAAGTCGCAGATACCTTGTTCAACGCGACAGTTTTTAAGACTAAGTCTTTCGACGAATAGGCTTGTATCTCCTTCGGAGAGACTCCTTCAATGATGATACGTCCTGAATGCGGCTTTGAGGTACGCCAAGGTATGTATAGGTCTCTCTAGTGTCAATATGTCTATTAACACTTATATCCACAAGCTCAGAGTCCTTGGGTACGCCAAAAATCTCTTCTTTTTTCAGATGATTTCGGCCCACTCATCCTATCCAAAGTCCAAACCAATCTCTCCTGTGTACTTCTTGACCCTATGCTCGCGATGATTAGGGTCGACACAGATAGTTGACGTTGTTCGTTGTCACACGATAATTTCCAGATAAGATAGTAAATCTAGTTTTCCAAAGGGGCATCAATCTCTCTATTCAACTTACTATATGTGGATGAACCTTCAAGCACGTTCTTCTGGAGTATGGCCCCTGAGCGATAAGGTTATATGGCGCGAGTGCATGATATATGGTGCGAGAAATATCCAGAGTTCTCGTGCTTTTCGCATCAAGTTCTGCGAAACCGTACCGATGACTTTCGAAGAAGGGGTTATATAAGTGGAGCGCCTACTCTACCGGAGCCAGAATAAGCCTTTTAAGGCTGGAAGTGTCTGCTTGATGTTGAGTCAAGTTGGCATCTTATCATTCCTCGTTGAGGCGTAATTTTACAAGGGGTTAACACGTGAGGGTAACTCTGAGATCTTTCAGACCTCGAGATCCAGTCAGATTGTACTCTTTTTGGCAGCATTGGTCTATAGTTTGTGGGAAAGGATGTTGGTCGACTGCAGTGCCGAGGGGGGAATAGGAGAAACCTAAAGAATTAAACAGTCTTCTTCAGGTAACGTTTGTGAGCTAGTGCTTCCTGTGGTTATTCATTGGATTTCCTCAGCCCTTTCACACTTTTTCTAGTCTGTACATTTCCTTGCTGGATTTTTTTTACCTCCGGCTGAAGAATCGAGACTCTCTTACTCTGCTCAGAAGTCCCAGACTCATTTTGTAGCTCTCAGGAGAGACACGATGGCTCCGGGTACACCAAACATGCTTCTTCGATCGGACAGCAATTTCAATCTTCTTTAGAGCGACTTTCAAGGGAACAGCGCCCGTCTTTTCTGGGTGCAAGTCTTACGAGGACGAATGGATTGTTTTTCTTCTTAAGGTCCGTGGTATCGGGACGTATATGTCCGGACGAGCAAGCTGCTCAGCTACGGCTCGATGGCTTCGGCAATTTTTATTGGGTTTTCCTACCTATGAACAAACGGAGACGCTAATTTAGCCATCGCCCGGGGGAGGGGGAGGGGGATTTCTAAATTTTAATAAATCCGACGTGTTTAGATAAAAGTTGGAGTCCTTCTAAACTGAAGAGGAATCAGAAGAATTGTCTTAATTCGTCGTTTGAGGAAGCAGGTATGAAGTTTCTTAATTTTTAGAACACGGATATCTTCGCCGCGTGAGAGGACCCGGAAGTAGTTATTAGGCTTCGCGATTTTTTAGAAACCCAGTATTCCTGATGTTTGGAAGGACCTGGAGGAAATGACTAAGTTTTCGCGGTTTTTCAAACCCAGATATCCTTGCAACTCGATAGAACCCGGAGGAAGTTATTAAGTTTTGTGTTTTTTTTTTAAACCCGGATATCCTCCCGCAGTTTAAGATGAACCAGAATAAATGATTAAGTTTCACGATATTGTTAAACCCGGGTATCCTCGCAGGGCAAGATTACGATATCCGTGGCGACAACGTTTTAATGCAGATTCCTATTGGGTCATTTACAAGAAGCAAGAATCTGAATATATTAAATCGATATATTGAATAATTTTCGAGAGTTTTTTTTTACTATTTTAAATTCTTTCACTAATTACAAGGGTGCCTAACCCTCCATATGAAGCGTTGGAAAAGAGGTTAGGGGCGAGACCTACATTATTCGACTATTCAATTTAACGGAAAAAATAGATATCTTGAAAACGATTCCAGATATTGATTTAAATACTTTAGATTCTTTTCTTTTTTTGTTTTCTTACTTCAGATTCGTGTTTCTTGCAAAAAGTCCTATTGGAATCCACATTAAAACTTTATCGCCACGGATATCGTAATCTCCTCCCTCACAGCTTTGGAGAACCCGGGTATCCTCGCAGTTTGGGAGGATCCAGGGAAATTAATAAATTTCGCGATTTTTTAAAGCCAGAGTATCCTCGTAGATCGCGATACTCGGAGGTTATAGTAACCTTGATATTTTAAAAAATAAGAATAAACTTACGGCGGAAGCATCCGAAGTCTCTTCAGAAGTATGCTTAATCAGGGTTTCGAGTATTCATCTGATTAAAGTCCAGAACGACCACCTTTTAGGTCGAGGCTTAAAGCAACGAATATAACCACAAAGACTACGGAACCGGAAAAAAGAGGAATAATAATTTTTGCATCAGAGGTTTAGTATGTTATATCACCCAACAGTAGGCTGACAAATTTATTTTGATCGCTCACTATAACTGTACTTTGATATGTTACGCAGAAAATGTTCTTTACGAATTTCGTCAAAAGACAAAACTACGGGTTTCACGAAGCAGTATGTTTGCAACCTTTTCGGGAACGTCTTCCTCACTGGGCAGCGACTGGAATTGAAGGAAACTGAACTTGCGAGCGAGTCGCTACTGCTCATCGAGTTGGTGGTATTCGCACTGTGGCCAGATTCAGTTCTACACTATAGTACATTTTTTCGCCATAAGTGAAGTAGTGAAAGCGCGGCAAATATCTAAACACCGATTGTAGCCATTTTGGTGAATGACCAAGAAAATAATTAAGTAAATTATTTAAAGACGTTAGCTAAGAAACCAAAAGTATTCTTTTTAGCGGACGTCAATGGTATTTTATTGAACTTTATTTTCAAATAAAATAAGTACATGTAACACAACTAGACGCGCGCTCCGTGCGTGTATGACGTTCTAGTACTATTTAAAACATTCTTGTTAATGTTTACTTATTATTTTTTCGTAACTAGAAAGTCAAAGCAAAACTGAAGATTTTAAATAAAAGCGGAACAGTCTAGCATTGCAGCAGAAGAATATAGTTATAAACAATAATAATTTGTTTAAAACAATTACGTTTGCTAAAAAGCATTGATTATTAACTCACTCTAATTACAAAATGGATAAAAAGTTCAAATATTCTGGAAAAAACCGCAACTATCTAGTATAATTATAGAATGTACTTATAAACAAAAATAATTTGTTTAAATAATTATGTTATTTAAAAAGCATTAATCATTGCCTGAAACTGATTGAAAAATGGATTAAATTAAAACATTATAGAGAAAACTGCAACTTTCTATCATTATTCTCTAAAGAGCATTGTGATCAATGATAATAAATTCGTTAAATAATTATATATCTTAAATTACATTTATTGTTGCTTCGCTCTGGCTAAAAGTTGTTAATAAATCCAAAAATCCTTGAAAAAGGCGAATTTATAACTATTATAACAGGATATTGCCATAAACAATAATGAAGTGTTTACACAATTTATATAAACATCTAATTATCAGTATAAAGTAATATTTTATGCCTGATAAACAATTTATGTTTGTATTAAACTGCAAAAATATCATTAATCCCAAGATCTACAAAACAGACTTATGGGGTTGATATTTAAAGAATAAGTTTTGATTTGTATTTTATGGGTAATTGTGAAGAGGTGTATTGACATTTAACTCGATTCACCTGATATTGATGATTCTGTATAACATTTACGAAAACATCTTTTTTATGTGGGAAATACATGTTAAACTTAATGGGGCTTGCGGAATCTATAAATATATATATAAATATAAGTTATTCGCTTGTAGTTCCTTGGGTGTGACGAGTCACCTTTCTTCGTTAGTTTAAATATGAGCCAATATATATTGGTGTTAAACCAAGTAAACCTCTTTCAAAAAATATTAATAAAAAATTTCAAGGTAGGTTCGAGATATTATTTCAGCAAGAAAAAAGTAGGTTTACTTTACTCTTGCCCAAAGACAAGAACAACATTTATGTTGTGTTCTATGACGCGCACTACTTCTGTTATTATTACTTGGCGTAGTAGGATATATTCTTATTTTAAACAAATTTCTTTTTTCTGATGAAATTTTTGAAAAATAATTTTTTATAAAAAGAGAAATTCTGTGCTAACATTAGTTCGCGGTTTAGAATTAATAATAATCTAAACTAAAAACTCTTTGAAGATTATTTATTGATGTGCAATTCGATAACGCGCTACAAATCTTTAAAGCCTTTTTCGCTATCAGCAACGATCTCCAGTTAGTAATTTAAAAGGGTAATTCTTTTTATATACCAGAATGGTAAGGGATTATCTCCAATAGTCAGGTCAGGTATATTGTGTAAGCGAAGGCAGGAGTTAGAAAAGTTTGCGTGAATTGCTCTGGTCGGTTCAGTTTCAAAGAGAGTCCCATATACATTTTCTTTTTAAATTTGGCATCGATTGAGCCCTACTTGAAGTACTTTGTATAAACAGACAAACCGATCTTCGTCTTGGGTACGCTTTCACTTTTTCTATGATAATTCGTGAACAAGTAAATATTTAATTATATTTATGGGCTCCTGCCTAATTCGGTCCCTGTTTATCTAAAATGCTTAATTTGTCGTTGAGATAACCTCAGAAAAAGAGAGGCATGTTTTTAACGCGGTTTTTTTAGTCGACTGGTAACTGGCCGGTACTGTAATTCTGATCGATTTAATAATACTTTATAATAAAAAATTGACGTTATTAACAAACCCATAAAGTTTTGAATGCATTTTTAAAGTATATAACCTGAATGACGTACCATGATGAATAATACAGCTTGCTTAGCGAGCTAATTAGCGAAAGAATCCTTCAACTAATTAAATCGCATTGCCTGTGCCGATATTATTTATTTTATCAGTTAAAGGCGTTGGAACCAGGACCCAACCTCAAAACTGAATTGCCTCATTTTACTCCATAAATACTAGAATTCCGTATTTTATATATAAGTAGAGTCTATTCATGTTTTGAATCGAATCTGTATACGTAGATAAAAATTGTCTAATTTCAATAGTTATGTAAAACATTTTTTTTATTCTGACCCAAACATAAAAAAAAGTTTTTCACAAGAACTGTTGAAGTTAGACCATTTTTCACTCCGAATACAGATTTGATTCAAAATAGAAATAGGCCCTAATTATCTTAAAAATATGTAGTTCTAGAATTTATCGAGCATAATAAGACAGTTACATTTTTATTTTCGGTCCTGGTTTCAATACCTTAATATCAAATTAAAGATCTGTTTGCTCTTGAAAATATTTTGTTTTATTCTGAAGCGATCTAAAAAAACACATAAAAATGCGTTACGAATTGCACCTTCTAGCTTAATTTATCGACGGAAATACAATTTGGCCGTACTGTGATCCGGTCTCCCTGTTAGCAATTGAGTTGTCAAAACTTTTCAAGGTATTTCTCTTAATTTACCTTTAACAGTTGTTAAAATATCTTTTTGTTATATCTCATAAGAACTTTATTAACAATTTGCTTCAGCGATATTTCTACTGCTGACTCCTGGATTGAGGTATAAACATCGAGGACAATCAGCAATCAAGTCAATCTACAATCAAGTACTTCATCGAAAGACATCTTAATTTTCATTATCACATGTAGTTACTGTAACAGTTACTTAGTACCTTAAATCCGTTACATGTTAAGCTACTTAATCGGATGATAATAAATGTAACACTTTCTTTATAATCAACACGTATTGTGCTCTTGTCACTTGTGCCACCGTCGATTATCGTAGGCATTATCTAATATTGTTTTTGTAAGTTGAATCAACATGAAATAGGATGTACCTCAAAACCGTTCTTTTTAAGATGTACTGCTATGTGTTAATATTGCACCTTTTATATAGAATATGATAGTTACTAAAATTTATCTTTACAGCGAAATTTTACACGACAGAACACGGGTCTTCAATTTATTGGATAAAGGTATATATATACGCAGCCGGTAAAGTAACATTTCGTAAAGTGACATTTTCCCTCAAAATAGCATAAAATATTTAAAAACTCTTTAGCCAGTGACCCCGAAATGTAGCGTTACTATGAACTCTTTATGATGATATTGCGAAAATAGATAAAATTTGGAAATTTTTAATTAGTAATTACTGACAAAATAATTTGGAACCAAAAAGACGTAAAAATTCAAATTAACCCGATACCCGTGTTGCTGTTTTTACATTCTCATCAGAGAAGGTATTAGATTTGTGTAAAATTTGACCCCCCCCCCCCAAGTTTTGGTCAAATGTCGAAGTTTTGATATCCCCTGAATCCAAAAAACAGGTTTTCACGAATGTGTCTGTCTGTATGTCTATCTGGATATCTGTATGCCTGTCTGCAGGTGTGTATGTCTGTGAACTCAATAACTTTTCAAAAAATTAATCTATTAGATTGGCCTTTGGTACACTCGTTTAGTGTCCTAAACTAAAGGTCAAGTTCGTTAGCCAGCCATTTTGGATAAAAATTAAAAAATTGGCACATTTTGAATATTTTTGAGACCCCTTTTTTTAAAATTAAAAAATCTATGTATGGTTATTCATAGTATTCAAAAAGGCGAACAATTTATTCTACTGAGTTTTTCCATAAAATCAAAAATTACCAAAGTTATAGCATTTACAATATTACAAAAAACACACGAAAATGAACATTTTAAGCCAAATAACGCACGATATGAACAAAGTAAAGAGAAGAACAATGTTGCTTTTTGAAGGATCTACAAGATTCTCATAACAACTTTTTGAATTTTCTTGCAAAATTCAAATTTTGACAGCATACAAAATAATGAAAAATCCAAAAATTACATTTTTCGGCCAAACTATGCAAAATACGGTAAATGAGTACACAAAAATTGTGCATTTGAAAAAAATCTACAAATTTGTTATCAACCACTTTTTGATAGGATGCGTAGTTTTGGCTTTAATCATTAAAGAAATCATTAACAGTAAAAAAAATCTGGCCGCTGCGTGGACTCATTCTTATCACAACTTTTGTCTTTTAATTTTTTTTTCGTCTCGTGTGTGGGGTTTCAAAAAATTTAACTTTTCATGTTTTTAAGCTATTTTTTTACGAATAAAACTAAAAACAGAACTAGTAGGCTGTCTGATAAGTACCTGAAAATTGTAAGAGATGGCATTAGTATTCACTAATGTGAACCATTTTCGTCGAGCTTGATCCTTCAAATGACGCCTGTCAAAACTTGAGCCATTTATGTTTACGCATTTACAAGTTACAGCTCTGAGAAGCCACTAACCTCCGAGTTTTTTTTTAATATGGAAAAATCTGAGTTTCAAGTTTTGATCAAACACTACTATCTTCGCAAGAAAACGATATCCGAGACCAAGGCCAAGCTGGAAAAGTATAACCCGGACTCTGCACCGTCGATTGGAATGATTCATAAGTGGTTTACCGAGTTTCGTTGTGGCCGTACGAGCACAGTTGATGTTGAACGATCTGGGCGCCCAAAAGAGGTCACTACGCCAGAAAATGTCGAAAAAATCCATAATATGATGTTGAATGATCCGAAAGTGAAATTGAGAGAGGTAGCTAATGCTGTAGGCATATCATTGGAACGTGTGGGC
>NC_046657.1:177294841-177302871 GCF_010883055.1 Belonocnema kinseyi | reverse complement strand
AAAGGTAAAACCATAACTGGAGCATACTATTCATCATTATTGGACCGATTGAAAATCGAAATCGCCGAAAAACGACCGCATTTGAAGAAGAAAAAACCGCTTCATCATCACAACAATGCGCCTGTTCATTCATGCTTAGTTGCACAAGCAAAATTGCATGAAATCGGCTTCAAATTGGTTCCTCAGTCACCGTATTTACCAGACCTGGCCCCCAGCGACTATTACTTGTTCCCTAACCTGAAGAGATGGCTCACCGGTAAGCGTTTTTATTCAAATGAGGAGCTCATAGCTGAAACTGAGGCGTATTTTGGAGACCTTCCGATCGCGAGTACTTTTCGGACTGCCTAGTATCAAAAAATTATTCATGACAAATAAATCATTTTTACATTCTCATCAGAGAAGTTATTACATTTGTATAAAATTGGGCCCCCCTAGTTTTTGTCAAAAGTTCCACATTTTCAGGCCCCCTGAATCCGAAAACCAGGTTTTCACGAATGTGTCTGTGGGTCTGTCTGTGAGCACGATAACTTTTGAAAAAAATGAATCTATTAGATTGGCCTTTGGTACACTCTTTTAGTGTCCTAAGCTAAATACAAACTTCGTTAGTCAGACGTTTTAAATAAAAATACTAAAAGTGAGTCCATTTTGAAAATTTTGGAGTAGACATTTTTTCATGATTTAGATTCTCTGTAAAGTTGATTCAGTTTTACAGTTGATTGTACAGTGAATTCTCTTTACAGTTCTTCATAGTACTTGAAAAGAAAAATGTTACTTTTCGATAGCCCTACAAGATTATCATATCAAATTTTTGAATTTTTCGAAAAATTGAAAATTCTAATTTTGACCACACAAAAACTAGTCAAAAATCAAAATTTTCATTTTGCGGTCAAACTATGCAAGATAGGAAAAAAAGATAAGACAAACATTGTGCACCCAACAATATCTACATATTTGTTATTAATAACTTTTTTATAGGACATGTAGTTTTTGTTTTATTTATAAAAAAACATTGAGAATACAAAAATTAAATTTTTCGACACACGACACAAGCTAAGAAAAAATAGATAAAATTTTTTCATCGAAAGTAGAGAAAAAATGTTTAATTTTTTTTTTTTATATTCTTATGAGAGAAGGTATTTGAATTTAAAGTTTTTGTCAAATGTCCACATTTTGAGACCCTCTGAATCCGAAAAATGTTAGTGTCCTAAACGAAAGGTCAAGTTCTTTAGCCAAACATTTTGAATAAAAATTCAAAAAGTGAGCGCACTTTGAATATTTTTGAGACCACTTTTCTCAAAATTCAAGTATTCTCTGTACGGTTATTCATAATATTCAAAAAGTCGATTAATTTATCCTAATGACTTTTTCCATAAAATTGAATATTATTAGAGTTATAGCATTTACAAAATTCCAAAAAACACACGAAAATGAACCGTTTAAGCAAAATAACGGACGATATGAAAAAATGGCAAGATAAGAAAAAGTTTGATTTCTATATACCCTAGCAGATTATCATAACTACTTTTTGAATTTTCTTGATAAATCAAAAATTCAAATTTTGACAGTATACAAAATAATGGAAAATCCAATGTTACATTTTTTCATGCAACAATTTCACAGTATTTCAAATATTTTCAAATATATGAATGCATTTTCAAACAAAAATATATAATTTGAAAGTTAAAAACGGTAAGGCTGCTCAGTAGATCGTATGTGTTAAGTTTATATCATAAAGAAAACATTGGAAATGAGAAAATACAGTTTATGGAAAAACGACATAAGTTGCAATAAAACGTTTAATAACCAAATTTTTTTAAAAAAATGCGCATTATTTTTTAAACGGGACAATGAAACTTCGTCTGTTTTAATACCAATGCAAGTTACGAATTATAATAATATAGATTTATGGGAATGAAATCAAATTTCAGGGATAAACTCGAGTGCGAAGCACGAGATACGTGTTGAGAATGTTTTCGTTAAAGCCGAAGGAGTTTTAACAAAAGAGAATTCACAATCACCATCTTACTGTTGTCAATGCTTTCACCTTTAGTTTTAAACAGTCTATCCACAAAGATAAATATATTATCGAGCACGAAGCGCGAGAACCAACAGTCGCGCGCCCTGGGCGCGCTCAAACTTGCTGGTGACTTGTAAATGTAGTAAATATGCATAACAAATTCTTGAAAAATTCTTTATTGCTTTTGAACCTTCTACTTTATCGTAAAATTATGAAATGTGATATTCGTCAAATCAGAGTAATACATCATTAACAATAAACGAACTCGTGAAAATGGCTGATGTTTTGAGTTTTGTCTTGGGTCAAATTTACTCCCTCATACGGGAATTGGGTTAATAAAATAATCTATAAATGAAACAATGAAAATAATTATACTGTATATTTGGACAATATTTAGTAAATTATATCTGATTATGACTTTCATAATAATTTAAAACCCATAAAAATCACTTTTTAGGTATAAAATAGTATTAATATAAAATAGTAGTAGAAAACGGCTGATAAAAAACCTTTTTAAATAAGTAAACATTTAAGTAGCATATAATATTTACTTGTCCGAATGTTACAGAGAGGAATCATGCAAAGTCTCATACTTTGCATGAGTGTTCTGGGGCCTATGTGAAACCGATTTAGAGCTGTAGCCATATTGGGCCTCCATGGTAGAGGCCTTTCATTATAATGTGGTGTAATCAATCAATATTTTTGTAAGGTCAGTCTGTGAGTGAAGACTGATTCAAAAGTATTAAACTAAATGGGAGAGGGAAACTAATTTACATATGTGAAAGCAAAGTGATTTTCAAATTAAACTGATAGGTTTATTGCTAATACTATTTACATTGAGAGCTTCCGTCTTAATCTAGATAAGAGGTTATTGCCAGTTTAGAATTTTAATGTAGCTGGGGGATGCGTGGTCCAGTTCTGGGCACGGTGATGGGGTGAGGGCTTGGGTGTTCCTCGTTAGGGCAAGGATTGGAGCAAAGAAGCCAGGGAGATGTGCTCTTTTTGGTCTTGTAGACTGCACTTTTATGGACTTCAGTTCGGTGGCGCAACGCACCATTCGCCTCGCTGGCGAGTGTGGGTTCACTAACAAGAATCGTTTCGTCAATATCACTGGAAGGGGGCTTTGATCGAATGGTAGCGCTATATATTTCTGAATATTTCCATTATTTCTAATTATTATTTATTTTAAAAAATAGTCGTGCTATCTGACTGGTATGACAATACCATTAATTCGCGGTATCATAAAATAATTAATTGTTTAATCAAATACAAATAGTTTGAAAAAATGCAAATGGTTTACTTAAATTTAAATAGTTAAAAAATATAAACGGTTTAAGTAAATACAAAAAGGTCGAATTTAAACAATATAATAATCAATTAAAATTTTCACAATGATAGTGTTATTAAGAATACAATTAGTTGATTACCTAACCAATCAGGTTGTTCGAACTTCTGATTGAACTACTAAGGAGAACCAGCTTTTAGAGCCAGAACAGAAGATTGGAGAATAACCAGTCATATGATCACTCAACCCAAAATTAGACGGTTAGATAAGCAATTTAAACGATTTAAAGCCGCAGAAGATGACGAAATTTCCCCTGCGTTAGATAATTCAAGAAAGCATGCAGTTATTAGTGGGCCTTCTGTGCGCCGTCTCCCGGGTGTACTCAGCAATGAAATGCAGCCCGTTTGTATGGAAAAAGGTTCAAACAATCGTCGTTTCTTTTACCTCCGGCATCCAGATCACAATGCGGAAAGGTGACGTAGCAAGCAGTATTTCTAAATATATAGGGGAGGCGTTTAGTATCACCCCAATTGAGTTACTAAATAAATGTTTAGAGTACGTTTAGTATTACAATAAATGTTTCAATGTCTAGAAAACCAATCAGATGATGTATTTTCCTAATTCCTTAAATAGAATGCAAATAAAATATCAGTTTTCAAAAATCATCCCATAATTATGTTTTATAAGGTTCCAAAGAAACCCCATAAGTGGAAAAATGTGTTTTTCAAGATTTTGGCGCTAATTATAATGTTTTTTGCGATTTTTAAAATGAAAATTGTTTCTGGTACATAAAATGTCATTTCATACTGATAGTTATATATTTTCATAAATGTTTAAACAATGTATTGTTTTGAGCAATTTTCTGATGAAATAGAGTTAGGCACGATTTTTGCAAAAATTTTCCATGTGTCCAATTTTCAATTAGAGGCAGGTTTCATTCATCAATGTTAACAAAGTGCTTGTTTAAACAAGTTTTAATGATTGTAATTATTATTTTCTTAGAATAATGCTTTAAAATTGCATTTAAAAAAATTCACTTTCAGTCAAATTTTCAATTAAAATTAGCTGAATAATTATTTAGAGTCAAGAAAATTAAATTTTTGAAATTTCTGTCTTTTCGTCCAATTTTGAATTAGACTGAAGTCATAACACAGGCTCACAAACAAATAAAAGTGGTCTAAATCGTGTACGAGACTTGTGTATCCTAATGTATTTTGAGCCGCTGAATCCCAATCCGACCTCAGAATTTAGATTTAACATTAAAATTTTCCCCTAGCCTAGCGAAAATTGAAAAATCTAGGGAATTCTGGAATCGGCGAAGGTGATAATTGTAAAGACAGAATGTCTGTACTTTGCAGCTAATCAATGCACTTTGATGTATTTGAAGCCACAAATCCGACGTCGTAAATTCCCCTAGGCGTTAAATTTTATCCCTAGCCTAGGATAAAAATTTAAAATCAGGAGAATTCTAGGACCAGCTTATGTAATATTTGTACGATGGCGAGGTGACCTTTATGACCTTTATGTTTATTAAGTAGCTGAATTCAAATTTTACCTCAAAATCAATCTACAGGGTGTCACATTTCCCCTAGCCTATGGGAAATAGTATAAAACTAAGAAAATCTTAAGGCTCGACGCAGGGTATATTTATATACACTACGGTTGATTAAAGTTTGTGAGTAAATATAAATTCTTCATGTATCTCGGGTCGCTCAGTACAAGTGTAGCCTCAGAACGTCTCCACAAAGTTTTGTTTTCCCCCAGCCTAGGGGAAAAAGTGAAAAATTAAATAGAAGCTTAAGGTATAACGCAGATTACATTTACGTGCACAAAAGACGATAAATAAATAAAAAACTTTTCGTATTTCGTGTTGCAAGATTAAAAACTGACATAGATTCACTTTTCAGTGCCACAATTTTTCACTAACTTAGGGAAATAGTGGAAATTTAGGAGAAATATCAGGTTATGATTACGCAGGTTATATTTATACACACGAAAGTCTAGAAGTAAGTAAATGCAGTCTGCATAAAACCTAAGGCTACTTTTTGAATTTTCACTTTTTCCCCTAAACTAGAGGAAAAGAGAATATCTCTAGAGATCTTTTGAGGCTACACTTCTACTACCCTACTGAAAATTTCTATATAGGTTCCTATATGGGATCCTCTATAGAAACCTACATAGGATCCTATATATTCCACCTATTGGAAATTACATAGGTTCCTATATATAATCCTATAAAGGATCCTATATACACGGAGAAACCTTTTGCTGCAATATTTGCTAGAAATCAAGCTAGATTTTACTATTTAGTTTGCAATGGAGGGACATAGCGGAACTTTTGTAATGTTTACTACTCCGAGTAGTAACTAGTAACTACATGCCGAACTACAAAATTCATTGGAATAAAATTTTAAAATGTTACATTTATTTCAAAAAAGGTTTAAAGTTTTTACAGAGCTCTGTAGTAGAACAGCAAGCAATATATTATTAAAGCCACTTTCCTATTTCGGTAGAAGAAAATTGTGAATTTCTTGCATTAATATCTACAGAAGATTGCAATATTTGCAAAGGACTATCGTAACGTCGAGAGAGACCGGCGCACTGATCTAGTAAGTGACGTGCAGTCAGATTAGCAGACGAAAAAAATGAACCCAACATTCGCCGCGTCGCGTTGAAGGTTAAAACACACGTATCCTTAACGCGAGCATATGACGTAACTGCAGACTTATTTATTATGGGATGTTGAACTCTTTCGCACTATTATATTTATTTAACCCAAGCGATCCACATAATTAGTGTTTCCGCTGAGGGGTCGTTTCGGTGAAGAGGAGCGCTAGGCTGAAAATTAGAGCAAAAACACGGCCTATGTGACTGGTATAGTGACGTCCTTCTTTGGGCCTTGGCTTTCGAGTGACGCGCACAAAACTGCTTTTTCGGGTCACCTATGACCCAGGTGTAGAAAATAAGTTTAAATTTCAGTGCAAAAGTTGCGAAGTATTTTTTAATATAAAATAGTGTTACGAGACGTAATAAAGGTATTTTAGTGAGAGAAAAAAATTCTTATAAAATTTTGGAGGAAAGACGCTGTGAAGCAGGTAAGACTCTTGCGTCATTATGATGTTCTGTCTCTATACGGATTCCAAAAGTAGCTGCATTGGAAAATTGTCTGCAGAGTCTGAATTGAACCTGGATTCTGACTCTGATACTGAGAATATGGCCGCGAATATGGAAAGATCATCCAAAAGGCGTCGAGTTTCATCTTAATCACGAGGAAGTAAGAAGTATTAATTTTTAAATCCTAATAAAAAATAAAGTCAAGAAAAGTCAGAAATAGTCAGAAGTTCTGACGATTTCTGTATGTTCTGGAGATTCCTGATAATACTGAAGGGTGGTAGTCCAAAAAGTGCTACGGGAAATTTTGAAGAAAATGAGTTTATTGGCTCAAAAATTATATAAAAATCAATTACACATCCTGTTAAATGGTGATATCGATTTTAGAGAATGTTTGCCAGAATTACTAGAACGGTGCCATGAGCAACGCTTTGCTGCCTGTGTTGACTTTTCCAAGAATTAGTTTGATCTTTTATAGTGTCTAAGGTTTCATGTTTTAACTATTATTTTTTCAAGATTTATAGAGCATATACTCAATAAAAACATATAAATATTATGAGAAAATTCGTTTGTCTCGTTCTTTTTACCCATTATATATTCCAGAACTCAATGCCTAAGGGAAATACCAGCCAAAAATATAGTTTTTGACATTTTCGTCAGTCCACATTCATACTCTAAAATAAATATACTTTTTGAAAAGCTCATAAAAACCGTGTATGTAGTCTTGTAGAGTGAAGTCCTCAGATCAAGAAACACATCGAGTTTTTTTCTTTGCATGAAAAATGACAGAAATGTCAAATACCCCAAAAAAGTCATTTTACGCGTCTTGTTTTCTGTTCCTAATAACTTCTTCCAGGGTAAAAATATTGTGTTGAAACTTAAATATTCTATTAGTGGAGATTCTGAGGATTTCATTTCACTAAATATAATATATGAACAACAAGCTTGAACCATCTTTAAATAGAATCAAACTTTCCGGGTCACTGGTGATCCGGGTGAACTTCAACGTGTGCGACGAAAAATGTTGTAGACAAAAATGATGAAAAAGATGATGAAAAAGCCACCGAACGCGTCCTCTGGTTGCGGATAGAGGGTCCCCGTACCAAGTGTTTCTGCTGAATATGGTTACAAAAATAAATAGGCAGTCGCGGACAATTGTCCAGGGGTGGTCCCGAAGGAATTAATCTCCAAGCGGAGGTCTGAAAACCGTGCCGAAAGCTGAATGGCACCTTGGTGAGGTGTCTAGAACGGTGATTCTGGGATACCAGGCGACCTCTCAGAGTAAGCAGCCTTATCCTTGCATGCGGGGCTCTACAAGGATGGACGAACCCCTTTCCCTAGGTTCTCGTGGGAACAACAATGACAACACCAAATATAGTTGTAGTAAGTGCAGTTCAAAACAACAGAACGCGCAGGGCTCCCGACAATGGGTAGGCCAACAATGCCGACCTGTCTAGAGCTGGAGGAGCCAATGAAAATGGATTCAATGGGATGGATCGGCGGGATCTCGTGACATTTGGGTGGACGGAGCGACTGAATCACGACTTGCTAGACTGCTACGATGCGAGTATGGCCCGTGAACGGGGTTACATGGCACGGCTGCATGCTCTGTGGTGC
>NC_046657.1:177281608-177294741 GCF_010883055.1 Belonocnema kinseyi | reverse complement strand
CAATATGCTAGAACACTTGCGGGAAAAATGCAGAAGGCGGTTGTCCTTGGGTCGCTCCGTGTTCTTAGGGTCCACGAGGCTTTTGCTGGATCGTCGTATTGAAATTATGGCTGAAATTTTACCGCGATTTCGCTGGAAGCGGGTGCAATTTCTCAGATTAGCACCCGCTCCCGGCGAAATCCTGCGGTTGTCCTTATGACAAATTTTTAATTATATATATGCAGGAATATTATATTACAAGCTTAAACAGAAAAGTGTGATTAAAATAAAGCTGGTGGGAATCGAACATGGGTCTCCAACGCGGCAGCATGGCGATATTCCATTCGGCTAAACTAGATAATGGGATCCAGATATTTATCGCTCTTATGAAGTATATGCTAGCAATCAAATTGATTTCCATTTAGTTGTTCATTAATTGTTCACAGTGATGGCAATACGCTAAAACTATTCTGTAACAGTTCTAGAACGCTATGACATACGATCTGTAACATTTCTGGAAAAATTCTAGAACTCGGTTACCTGTGTTTTGTAACAATTCTATAATAGATCTAGAATACCGTGAAAACTGATCTGTAACATTTCTAGAACAATTCTGGAACTCAATTGCAAATGTTGTATAGTAAAATCTGTAACAGATCTAGAACGCTATGACAACCGATCTGTAACATTTCTAAAATAATTCTAGAACTTTGGTACCCTGCGTTTTAAAAAATCTTGGACAATTCTGCAACAGTTCTATAACAATTCTATAACCGTTCTAGAACTGTTATGTATCAAATATGGAACAGTATTATGTACCCCTCACAACAATAGAATATCCAGATAGATCTAGAAAGACAGAAATCCAAACGTAATTAAGGGTATTTTTCGGTATTTTACCAATTTTTCTTGAATATCAAAATAACTTAGTTTTGAACTGTGTGGCAAAGTATATAAAAATATTGGAGGCAAAATTCCAAAACTGTGTTTCGTCAAAACGTCATTATTTCTTGGTACTTACATTTATTTTTTATTTTTATTTCTTACTTTTTTCAACGTAGTTTTTGGCAAAACTATTTTGAATGTGTTGAAGTAATTTAAAAATGTCGAAAAATGCCCCTAAATGTCTTTCGGATATATCAAATTATAAATTTAAATATTGTTATACAACTTTCTATGAGGCGAAAAGTGGAGAACGTCCTTACGACATTTTTACGATGTCGCGATGACGACGTATGTCCGTATCGAGGAGTTATATTTAAATATTTCTAAAATATTTTAATATCGCAAATATGTCTTAACCGCACGGACATCGGACGTCTTGCCCACGTCGTAATGATATCCTGAAGATGTGGTCTTCATGTCATTCTTTAGTAACGTTGATGTGACAGACCTACATGATGTCACTAAGTGTATGCAAGCGGGTATTCTATTTTCGTTTGATACACAGATGGCTCTACAGAGTCATTGAGAACAAGGGCTGGAATCTCTGGATAGAATCCAGGCTAAAATATCAATAGCACTGGGCACATTCTGTACAGTTTTCTAGGCCGAAATAATAGCTATTCAGTCTTGTCTGCAGGAAATTCATAAATGAGAATATGAAGACCACCATATTTAGATTAGCTGTGACAGTCAAGTTGCACTTAGCCCTTTGTCCTACAGGTTTTTTTTGCTACTTCCGTCGCACAGGTGGGTCGTTTATGTCCAATTATTTTTTTTCTATCTTAAAAGCTTAATACAAATCTGGAAAAATGTATGTAAATTCATAAGAGCTTCTACTGTATGTTCTAAATGTTTTTAGAATTAAATATATAACTTTTTTCGAAATAAAAATCCGAATATTAACAAAAATTTGACAAAATGGAAATTTAGTTAAAAAATTAATAACCTTGCAATAAATGAATATTAAGAAACTGTACTTTGGGCTTTTAAAGATGAAACCATGACCTGCCAGAAAAATATAGTCCTATGTCTTCCAGTTTCAAAAAAAAAATTTATTTGTTGCACACTTGAAGATATGGTCATTTTTGTAATTTATACATATAATAAATGAATGAAAAATCCATTATTCTTTCAAAAATAAATATTTATTTATTATATATACATCTAAGTTTCATAAGAAACTTTTTAAAAAAGTTTTACAAAATTATATGAGAGTAAATAATTTAAGCACCGATATCTTTACAGAAGTTCGTGCGATGTTCTTCACACATCGGCTTTTCACAGATTGCGCAAGAATACGACGTTTTTCATCATTCTTAGATGGGCATATAGCACACCTTTTTCTTTTTTCTCACTTCGTACATATATATCTGCAAATGGGGATTCGTCCAAATCGTCGGATTCAAAGATACTTAAGCGGGGAAATTTGACTGTTTCGTGAACGACCCACATGTGTGACAAAGGGTTAAGGCTCCTTTTCCCGAGGACTTTACTTCCAGACTGGTCTGGAGCTGTTTTCAGGATCTTCATAAGGTGGTCGGTAAAAACTGGGCCTGCCCTGGCTAAGACGTGAGCTTCGCAATCGCTGATC
This sequence comes from Belonocnema kinseyi, assembly GCF_010883055.1. NCBI lineage: Eukaryota > Metazoa > Arthropoda > Insecta > Hymenoptera > Cynipidae > Belonocnema > Belonocnema kinseyi. Next base: position 177,292,226 of record NC_046657.1, on the reverse strand, counting down.
AGTGCGGAATTCTATTACGGTATCTCATATACATAAGCGAAAGGGGTCACAGAAAAATGGCTCTCGGAGCAGCATGCGAGATTTGGGACGGGATCCCAAAAACTGGTGCTTTCAAGAAATTTGTATTAAGTGCATGTAATGGGAGCTCTAAAGAATGCAGCTAAAAGTAGTAATAGAAATACCTACTGGTCACTGCCGGTTGAGAAAACACTAGTCCAACATGAGATTTAGGAACAAACCACGTTCTTAAAAGTGTCATTTTTACGATCAGACAGCTCATCATATACTTTGTGAATGTGAAGCACGGGCCTGCCTCAGAAATAAATGCCTGGGTGGTTACTTTTCTGAACTAGAAGATCGCCACACCCATTCCTGTCGTATCGTTGGAGTTGCCGCAATATTTTTAATGATTCTTCTGCAGAATGATGTCATTCCGAAACTGTGTGGTACGTCTTCGGCACAGCGTGCGTTATCGAGATCTTTGCAATCAATAATTTTTTAATTAGTCCCGATTAATGTTTTTCCATTAAACTTATTTCAATTTTCTTTTTTTCATTTAATTATATCTTCCAAGAGAAATAAGAACTGTCTGATTATATTTGCCCTCCAACGAATATTTATTTCACAAAAGAAGCCAATAAGCGAAAAAATGAGAAAGAATTCTGTCTGTAATATCTCACAAAAATATCATCTAAAAGACGAATATTTTTTTAGTGTCCTAATAAATAGTCATTTTTCTTAAATTTTCCTATGAAATTATGGTAATTTTTGTTTTATTTTAGAAATGAGGCAATAATAATTAATTATAGAAATTCAAATGCGAATAATATTTTAAAAAGTTACAAACGTATCTTTATCACGCTGGTTCTCTAAAGTACCATTAAAATAGTGTTGTAAATAAGAAATTGTTTATACACGAAAAGTAGTCATTTCAATGCAGTTACTGGTCTAAACTGGTTTTTAACATATGCTTTCTAGAATGGTGCATACAGGATTTCTTACACAACATGAAGAGGATGCTCTTTATACTGAATAAGTTAAAGATAATACCAGGGGGACAGCACAAAACCTTGAATTTTTAAATCCAAACAAAAGAAACGACCGAACGCGTCCTCGGGTTGCGGATAGAGGGTCCCTGTACAGCACATGGAGTTGCAAATGGAAGAGACCCTCTTCCTAAAATGGTCAGGAATTACGAAGAAGTGGACAAAGGAGCGTTTCTGTATAAAGCAGCGGAGGAGGCTGCTGAAATACTCGGACTTGACTTCAGTATTAGGGGTGAGCAAAATGCATCAAATCTTATCTATCTCGAGTACTCACTCCTGAAAGCCCGGATTAAGAAAGCACAAGAGAAAAACTTTCGTGAACAGCTCCTCGATAAAAGGATGCACGGTTTTTTCCACAGAAATGGGAAGGATCAGTCAATGTCTTGTGAGCTAACGTGTGCTTTCCTTAAATCGCCCGGATTGAAGTTAGGTACGGAGGGTTTCATTTTTGCATGCCAAGACGGTGTCATTTCCACCTTAATATACCTTAGCCACATTTTGAGCCAAGACATTCCTGATGATAGCTGCAGGGCGTGCCATGCACACCCCGAGCATTTAGTTCACATACTATCTAGTTGTCCAAATCACGCGGGAACGACCTACATTCAAAGGCACAATGCGACACTAAGAGTGCTTTATTACCATCTCTGCTTTCATTCGCTAATGGCCTAAAAAGCATCCCTGCGTGTCAAAAATATGCTAAAACACTTGCGGGAAGAATGCAGAAGGCGGTAGTCCTTGGGTCGCGCCGTGTTCTCAGGGTGCACGAGGCTTTTGCTGGATCGTCGTATTGATTCCGTTACAGACTGTAACCACATATCTCACGGTCGTGAGACTTGGTTGTGGCTGAAATTTTACCGCGATTTAGCTGGGAGCGGGTGCAATTTTCCAGTTTAGCACCCGCTCCCGGCGAAATCCTGCGGTTGTCCTTATGACAGATTTTTAATTATATATACCTATCAGAAATTCGAAACAATTGTCTGTAATGCATAAAAATTCATGGAAATATTTTTTCACGAAAAAAAATTAAGAGTCAGTATTTTTAAAATTTAAATTTCTAACGCGAAGCCTAAGCGACAGTGATTATACAAAATGAAGACCTACATAATTGATTAATCACATAGGATTTGAAGAAAGTAACACGTTTAGATATTGTTAGTTTACAAAAGTGTTTTGTAATATATTCTGCGAGTCGTCAAACCGCACAAACATTCAACTGAACTTTACTTCAAACACACAAAGAAACTATATCTTTAATTAAATATAAATTCAACTAAGAAAAATAAAGTATTTCTGAAAAATAATACTTATGAAATGATTGATTTCATTTCTTACCCGCTTGTACATGTATTTTGAAAGTATTATTCTATCTTTGGTTCGGCGCGATAAAATATGACTAATGTTCTATTTCATGTATCAGGAATGTTACTTTAAATTTGCTGGTTTTTTCAATAAAGAAAACACTTAATCCTCAAGGGAATCTCAAAAAAATTTATTTAAAGTATTGACTATTATATTCTACACATTTTGCCCATCTTTCAGGCAAATCATGGATACCATTCCAAAAAACTTTTTCTCTTTCGAGGCGAACCATTCGAAAAGCCATTTTTCGATTTCTCCAAAATTGGCGAATTGCTGCTCTGCAAGTGAGTGTCCCATCGATGCGAGAAGGTGATAGTCGGACGGGGCGAGGTCTGGAGAGTACGGTGGGTGCGATAATATTTCCCAATTCAATGCTTTTAATGTGTTCTTCGCCACTTTAGCGATATGAGACGGTGCGTTGTCATGTTGTAAGATAACTTTGTCATGTCTTCGGGCCCATTCCGGCCGTTTTTCGATCAACGCATGATTCAAATTGATAATTTGTTGTCGCTAGCGATCCGTATTCACCGTCTCACCAGGTTTTCATAACTCAGAGTACACCACACCACACTTGGAGTCGATGGGCCGACCTCACCAGGTGAGAGCCATGAATTTTTCCGCTTCGGGTTCTCGAAATAAATCCATTTTTCGTCCCCCGTGACAATTCGATGCAAAAAAGATTTCCTTTCGAACCGTTCAAGCAGCATTTCACAAATGGTTTTTCGATTTTCCATTTGTCTATCGTTCAGTTGCTGTGGTACCCATTATCCATACTTTTGGATTTTCCCCGTGACTTATAAATGTTGGCAAATTGCTCCTCGGGTCACATTTAGTGTTTGTGCCAATTGTTGTTGCGATTGGGTTGGGTCTTTATTCAATAACTTGTCTTACATGTTCTAACCATTGGAGCATGTTAACCATAAGTTTCTACCAGCAATCGATGAGCTTCAACTGTCCATAGAAAAATATGACATAACTGCCAAATCATAGAAATGTATACATATCTCTAGCGACATCTATGAGTAAAACCGGCAAACTTCAACTAACACTCCTATAAGCTGTGCAGGCATAAATCCCCAGTAAATCATTCACGAAGAAAAACATTCGTTGGTGAAAGAAGTCAACATTAGAATAACTAGAAAAATGACAATTATAGGAAATAATACTTTTATCTATTATTCCTACTTTCTGAAGATTTCTACAATAACTGTCTAGTTAGTTAGTCAACTGTAATCAGTTGTTTATGAGTGAAATATTATAGCATATGGATCACCTTGCATATTTTTTATCTGTATATCGCACGCTTAAATTGTAAATTTTTATTAGAATAACTCACAGCTGGCTTTTCTAAAGTACTTATCAGTCACATCACACGTCATTCGCTTTTTCTTCTCTTAGAGACTAAATTACTCAATTGTTAAAAAACAAGTTTAAAAATACAGGAGGCACTGTACTGCCTGCCTTAGTAATAATATCGCACATCAACCTAACATCACACGCCGCACTTAAAGTCATATGTTCAATCTTCTATATCATCAGAGAACTTGCCGCTTGCAAGCTCTTGATGCGACCTATTCAAATTCAATAATTTCTCTTCGTTATTTAATAGTGTATCATCAGAATTTGAAGTCTGTGTATCCGCAGCAAGCTCAAAATATAAGAAAATTCTCCGCTTTCAATCTCTCCCAGTGACCCATTTAAGTTCGATAATATCTCTTCATTATTCAATAGTAGATCTATCAAATGTTCAAGATTTAAAGTCTCTTTATCCTCAGGATGCTCAAAACTCTCGAGATCGACTCCCTCAAGATCAACAATTTCTTCACCCAGCATTGCATTATTTTTGTCACGTTTTCAAGCCATGCATTTCATTTGCTTCACTTGTTCGACAACATTTTTCACGGCCAATGAAAGTTGAAAATTTGAATTCTAAAGCTAACAATTTTTCCATCTGAAGTAATAAAAGCTGCGCTGCAAATTATTTTTTTCGAAATCTTGAAACATCTGCAAGTTGTTTTACATTTTTCAAATTGTCAATTATTATTGAAATTTTTTAACATGATTATAATTCTTCTTTAATTTTGTTCAAAGCCTGCAATATTAAACATATCTCCTTCAAATCTTCCACATTCATTTTTAAGTATTTTTGAAATCTTTTTATATATTTTAAAATATTCTCTTAAAAGTAATTTTTCAAAATTATCTATTATATATATTATATACATTGACAATCAATCGATTTAGCTACTACAGACCGCGTGCTGCTAACAAATCTTCTCAGAGCCCCCAAAGACGAGATGAATGCGATCTACTGTAATAGCCAATCAGAGTCCTACCTCCTAACTATTAAGAGCGTTGAAAAGGCAGCATCTAAGCTCAAACCGAAGATGACCTCTGGTCTCGATCAAATTCCCAGCTTTATTGTTAGAGAATGCGCTAAAGTCTTAGCAAAACAATTACTAATAATTTTTAACCTACCTTTAATTATAGGGATATTTCCACAAAGGTGGAAATCAGCTAAAGTCGTACCAGTTTTCAAAACGGGAAATAAAGCGAAACTGTCTAATTACCGCCCCATATCCATATTGTGTAATTTTGCGAAAGTCTTTGAAAAGGCCATAAAAGATGACGTACAAAGATTCATATCTCCATTAATCTCTGAATTTCAACATGGCTTCATGCCCAGGCGATCCTGTGTAACTAACTTAATCTCATTCACACAGTACACCAACTCTGCGTTACAAAAGGGTTTTGAAGTATACGTCATCTTTACCGATCTGTCAAAGGCTTTCGACAAAATCTACCATTAATAACTTTTAAAAAATGGTTCTTTACAAACATACCGATCAATCTGGCGATACTATTGTCGGACTATCTGACAGATAGTCCTATACGGTTGTATAACAACCGTTGTATAATCAACACTCTATACGGGTGTATAGAGTGAAATTTAAAGGCGTCGCTTCACAAGCGTACACCCCAACTTCTGGTGTACCACTCTTATATTTCTTGTATATGTGAATGACATTGTGAGCAATATCAAATCCTTCATATTAATCTTCACAGACGACATAAAAAAATTAGAATAATTAGCCAGATTGAAAATGCGAGGGATTGCAGGCTGACCTTGATTCCATTTTCGAATGGTGCGATAAGAATAGACTAAGTATCAATCCGCAAAAATGCAAAGTTATGTGATTTTTGACTCGCATTTGTACTTCATTGATCATGTTAGATACATCGCCGCTGCAGCTGTCATAGCACTAGGTTTTGTAATTAAAACTTGCAAGAATTCTTCAAACGAGAAAACAATCAATACTCTACATAATGCATTCGTGCCAACAAAGCTTGAGTATGCTTCCCAAGTTTGGATCTTTGGCTGAAAAAATTTTGGCATTAGTTAATCGTTTCTTAAGCGCAGTATCTACTGCTTCATGCCCATAAACCTACAAGCACATGTATTAGGTAAACAAAATGAGTCAAATTCAAAGAACAGTGGATTATCATCTTCTTTCAATCTTTTTTCAATTACCTTGCGCTTCGCTGCAAGAGGTACTTTTGGTAAAAGTGGCGTTTCTTCGTCAGTATTTTCGTCGAATGGCACCAGCATTCTTACTGGAGGATACTTCGGTCTCTGTGCTTCAATTAGACGATCAATTTCTTGTTCAGTGTCTGCAATTGAACCCACAACCAGAAATAGTGAGATCATTTAATAAGGCTTACATATAGTAGAAACCATAGGTGTAAGTTTTATACGAAATTAAAAAGTTGTATTTTGGTGAATGGTATTACAAATATTTGAAAAGATTACCTATTCAAAATATGTGTACGTTTGTCGCTGGACCCGAGTAAAAAGCAACCCACCACACACACCTCATACACCATATTGGAGCCGCCATTTTAAATTTTCAAATTTTGACTTCAGTTTCGGGTTCAGTGACCCCAAAAACCCGTAAGTACCAAGATTTATGCAAATCAAGCCGTTTTTTGTATTTTCGTTCGCCATATTGTATACACCATTTTGAATTTCTGAATTTTGATTTCAAATTCGGATTCAGCGACCACAAAAACCCAAGAATACAAATTTTCAGGATAAAAAATATTCCTGCCATTTTGTGCACTTTGTCGAATTTTCTCTGCCAACGAAGGGGTTAAAAAAGGTGAGAAAATTCAAAAATATTTTTAAAATGTCAATAAAGAATAAAAAAAAAAGAATTCTTCTTAAGCTTGAAAAAAATCAAAACATTTTTTTAAGCTTCCTGAGAATATTTTCAATTATTTAAGGCCATATGACAAGTGCGTCACGTGACCAGATTCCTACCTTACCGACACTTTTTTTATTTCCCAACTTATTTTCATACGAAGCGCCACATCGAGTTCAAAATTTAGGATAATAAATAAGAAGCACTAAGAAAGGTGGGTCTGGTCCTAAATTTTAATAATTATAAAAAAAGCAACAAAAATTATTCACAACTAAAAACTTGTTACATAATTATATAAATTTAGGACCAGAACCACCATTCTTAGTGGTTCTTGTTTACTATCCCAAATTTTCAACTCAATGTGGCGCTTCGTGTGAAAATAAGTTGGGAAATAAAAAAAGTGGCGGTAAGGTAGGAATCTGGTCACGTGTCCCACTCATGACATGGCCTTAACGGATTGATTTTGAAGGAATAGTTTTAAATATGTAATATGTAATGATTTTTGATCAAATTTGAATAGATTTCAAAGGAAGATGTCAACAAATAATGTAGAAGATTTTAAACAGATTGTTTTGTTTTTGCAGATTTTAACAACATTTAAGGACAAATTCAAATCAGTGTGAAAGACCTTGAAAAATTGTAGAAGTTTCGAAGAGTTTGAAAGAGATTGAAAATTTTAAAAATATTTCAGAAAATTTGTAACGAAGTACAGATCCTTCTAGATTTTACAAAAAATTAGAAGTGTTGTGATTCCGAGAAAAATCTTCATTGATTTAAAAGTTTTATTTCAACGGTAAATTTTTAAGGTTTTTTTAAAATTTCATAATTCTTGAGCCTTTAATAAAGAATAAAAAGTATTCTTGGGAATATATGAAAAGATTTTTTAAGATTTAAAAACTGGAACGCTTTAATTATTCGGAATTTAAAAAGTTTTAGACATTTTCGAACCAGTTTAAATAATCGTAGTGGCTAGCCTGCCGACAGCGAGCAACCTTGATTTTTAATATACACTTTTTAACGATTTAAAAGCTTTATTTTTGAATATTAATTTTCGCAGGAATTAAAAAAACCATTTTGTAAATCTTAAATCCTTACAAGATTCTGAAAAGCTTCTACAATTTTTTCAAAATAATCTAAAACCTACATTTCATTATAATTTTTCTTACCTCTAATGTTGAGATATTATTTGTCTCTTTAACACGAAAAGGTGAGAAAGGTCACAAAAGGTGTATATGTGACTCGCGGTGAGTTCGACATAACGAAGGAACGAAATAACAACTCATTATGTCTCAAAAAACTTGAGTTTTTATAATTTTGCAAAGGTTTTAGTTTATCTCACGGAATCTAAAGATAAAGAATTCAAAAAGCGAGATTGCGAAACATTGTATACAATTTTTTGTAAATTACTTACCTGCTAGGTGCAGTATAACCCCTGTCTCTATTTTCGTGTCGCAATTGTCTAATAAGCACGCAATATTGTATTTCTGGTACGGAAAATAACTTTTTTCTTTAAACTTTCTGATGCGTGAAATATGGATCTTGAGTTTTTCATTTTTCCGCGAAATTAAAATTACGTATGTTAATCCTTCTCTGGTCTTCTATCTTACCCTCGATTCTTCTTCTATTCCCTCCGATTTTGAGAGGCAAGTTCAACGAACCAATTAATAAATTCTATTCTGCGGGTAACCAATCCCTGGCGGACCGAAGGAATCTAAAGGAGCCTCTACAAAGTACCCTTAAAGAACCCACTGGGTCCCCTTTAGGTTCCTTATTAAAAAAAAAACTTAAAAAAAAAGAAAGATCAACTTTTAAATGGTTGAAATTCGGATTCTAGGTTAAAATTTGCATTAGAAACTCACGGATTAATCCCAATACTTTATCTTGCAGCGTTAGAAACTTAAAAAACTAAAATACCTGTCATTTACATGGGCCTAAGGCGACTTCAAGTGCATCTTCTTTTAGAAGCAGTTAATAAGAAAACGTTCCGTCGGTAACTTTAAGAATTCAGCCTGGATGCTAGCGCCACGCAGTGGAAACCTTAGACTAAAGTTAAGCGTTTTGTTCAAATTCTCATTTTTCATACTATTCTTATCGGAGAAGGTATTAAATTTGTGTAAAATTAGACATAAATCATGACATATATTTATTTACACTTAGTTGCCAATTTTAAATTTTATTTTTAAACTTCTTGCGCAACATACTACTTGAGTTATTATAGACGTGCTTGAAGTAATCCTTAGCAGAAGTTAATGACATTTTTTTAAAATTTTAATGTTGCAAAAATAATATATTGCGATCACTCCGTGAGTTTCTAATGTAAATTTTAACGTAGAATCCAAATTTCAACAAATGTAAAAGTTGATCTTGCTGTTTTTTTTTTTTTTAATTTTTTAAGAAGGAACCGAAGGGGGGCTAAGAGGAGTCTTCAAATGCACTTTGTAGAGACTCTTTTCGGTTCCTTCGGTCCGCCAGGTAATGGTATACAAAATATCTTATACGCGGCATTCTATTTGAAGCTTGTCAAACGTACTACTTTTCTTTCCTAAAAGAACCTTAATTTTATTTGTAATATCCCAGCGGACACTGTTCTAGAACTATGATGTAACAGTTCTAGAATACAAAAGAACAAATTCTAGATAAGAACTAGGTAAGAACATACTTAGAACATAGTCTAAGTAATGTTCTCCCCAAATGCATGTAGCAGTTCTGTTACACTGTTACAGATCCATTTTCTGTAATCGTTCTGTAACAGTTCTGGAAAAGTGTTATAAGTTAAAAATGGTTTTAGAACAGTTTAGGCACAGTGTTATAATGTAACCATGTTCTGTAATAATTCCGTATCAAATATGTAACAGCATTACAATGTAAATTTGTTCTGTAGTCGTTCTGTAACAATTTTGGAACAGTGCCATAATTTAAAAATTATCGCAGCACTGTTACATATGTGTTACGGCACTATCACAGAATAATGGTACTTTGTAACACTGTGCCTAAACTATTCTAAAAATATATTTGACTTATAACACACTTCCAGAATTCGTACAGAACGAATTTACATCTTAACACTATTATATATTTGTTACGGAGCTATTACAGAACACGGTTCCTTTTTAATACTGTTCCTAAATGGTTTTAAAAATATTTTCGGACTCATCGCACTGTTCTAGAATTGTTACAAAACAAATATACTTTGTAACACTGTTACATATTTGTTACAGAGCTATTACAGAATATGGTTACTTTGTAACCATTGTAACCACTGTTCTAGAATTGTTACAGAAACACTTTTACTCAATTGTTCTAACAATTACTTTACATATAACGCTGTCCCCGAATTGTTACAGATCTCTGACAGAACGTGGTTCTGGAACAGTGTTACAAAACTGATACATCCAATCGGGGACATCACTTAGACCATGGTCTAAGCATGTTCTTACCCTGTTTTTATTTCTGTGCTAGAACTGTTACATCATAGTTCTATAACAGTGTCCGCTGGGCTATATATTGTTTTATATAAATATATTAAAAAATTTCCCATAAGGGCAACCGCAGGATTTCGCCGGAGCTGGTGCTAATCTGAAAAATTGCACCCGCTTCCAGCGAAATCGCGGTAAAATTTCAGCCACAACCACGTCTCACAACCGTGAGATAGGTGGTTAAAGTCTGTAAAGAATTCAATACGACGATCCAGCAAAAGCCTCGTGCACCCTAAGAACACGGAGCGAACCAAGGACGACCGCCTTCTGCATTTTTACCGCAAGTGTTCTAGCATATTGTTGACACGCAGGGATGCTTTTTAGGCTATTAACGAGTGAAAGCTTGGCACCTCCATGAGCGTCGATAATAAGGACGATTAGTTTAACAGAATATTCCGGGTACAATCGTTGTAACTCCCTTATAGGGTCCCGATACCTCTTTTTCTTTTCATTCTCCTTGGCTATGATGTTTTTGTCAGCTGGTGCCGAAAATTCGATAACGAACATGGTTCGCTTCTCGAAGTCAAGAAGA
>NC_046657.1:177279631-177281508 GCF_010883055.1 Belonocnema kinseyi | reverse complement strand
GATAATCAATCCAGGCCATCGATAGGTCATGCTGGTAGAATGCTGCATCTTTGCAGACACATCTACCGATGAGCAGGTACTCCCGACATCCCGCTACGCCTTTCTTTAAGCCTCCTTGTTCATACATTTCTTGCCACACTGGTTCAATTGCCCGAACAATCCTATAATTTAGGATAGCTGTGAATATCTTATACAGTGTGTTCAGACAAGTGATTGGCCTGTAATTCTTCGGGTCAGCTAAGTTTCCTATGTTCGGCAGAAGTATTGTGCGCCCTTCCATCAACCACTCCGGAATCGGCTCTTCCAACTTTAAATATAAGGTGAAAATAGGGCCAAATGCTGATGGGTTGAAGCAAACTTCTTCCACCAGAAAGTTTTGATACAATCTGGTCCCGGTGCGGAATAGTTCTTCATCCCTCTTAATACTTTTTCTACCACCTCGGTAGTGATGGGTGGGCATTCTTCATCAGGTGTTATGAGGGCATCACAGCTCCTTGAAGCTATTTATATTTTCTGAGTCTTCGTCCAGTCTATGCTGCACTTCGTAAACTTCTCTCCAAAATACTTCGACCTGCTCTGGTTTGGGCGGGTGGTCGACAGTAACTGGAGGGTCTTGGAAGAGTCGAGATGGGTCAGAGAGAAACTGTTAATTTTCTCTGGCCCACCTCTCCCTGCGCTCTAAACTTCTCTTAGCGTCAGATAGTATCCGTATTCTGTCAGCAATATGCTGCCTGATGGTCAGCAGCTTTGACTGCTTGCGTACTGTCTTGCCAGCCTATCTTTATGACAAGTTGATGCATTCGTCTTTTGGTATTATGATCAACCGTTGGTTTTGTTTTACGGTTCGGATCGGCCAAAGCTCTCGCTGCATTATACACACAATATTTGATAGCCCAGACGTCGGATTCTTCGGAAAAATTTCAACGAAGCTCGTCATCCATTTCAATAGGTCTGACCCATCTCGACTCTTCCAAGACCCTCCAGTTACTGTCGACCACCCGCCCGAACCATAGCAGGTCGAAGTATTTTGGAGAGAAGTTTACGAAGTTTTCTTAGTAGCGAAAAGCAAATAACGGTATTTAATACGATTGTAGAAGGCAGAATCTTATATATTATTTTTTTTTTTTAACAATATTTAGTTATTGCAAAAGCTAAAAATTTCGGTAAGTGAAAAGTCGATCGTAAAAGTGCAACCTTAGCTCTTTTCATTGATATGACTCTGTAATAGGATTAGTCAGCGTCACCGAAACGGGAAAATATACCTATAGTCGCTTGCCACGAAAGGTTCTAGGCTTTATGGTGCCAATATCTACTGTGATCAACTTTTATGGCAGGGCTGATGAGTGCTCCGCCCCGAAAATTACACAGCTTAAATCGTAGACCTGTCAAATTTCAAAAATTTACTCAGATTTGTTTTGAATCTAGCAAGTTTAATTATACTTTTTCTCAATCTGGGTTTTCCAAAAATATAATCTTCAACCTTTAAGGAAAATATTTTCAAAATTTTAGTATCAGATATATATTATTAGAGCTGTTATTAGTCTTTAAAGACAGTGAAAATAGCATTTTTTAGGCAACAGTAAATAATGTATATAATGAATTTTTCATTTAAAAAATGCTCTTATATGGATTCTAAAGTCCTCAAGAACAACGTATTAAAAGTTAAAATTAAAAAGTGGGTAACTTCGTGATTAAAACTTTAAATGAAAAAAAAGTTGGCTTTGCCCATGTTGATTGCATAAGAACATTAAAGACGATGCGCAACCTTTAATTACTGTTTAAAAACTTTTTTTTTTATCTACCTTCTACAATACCATAAACTACCGTTATTTGCCTTTCGCTCCTAAGAAAACCAACTGTTTTTTTCTGGTCACCCT
>NC_046657.1:177277935-177279531 GCF_010883055.1 Belonocnema kinseyi | reverse complement strand
GAGAGAGAATTATGAAGTTTCAGACTGAAACAACATTTGAGTAGGCTTTGAAATTTGATAAAAGCGTTTAATTATGAAACTATTAATTTGAAATTATTTAAAAGTGAAACATATTTTATAATGTTGCAATAGGACGTTTACGTTTGTGAAGATATTATAAGGTTTTCGAATTGAAACGGTTTAATTTATTCTTAACGTTCCAAACTTTAAATTGTTTAATTTTGAAAAGATCCATAATCGCCGCGTAAAATTAATAAATTATTGTTGAATACTCGAACCCCAGTTTAATTTAAAAATCATGATTTAATTCATATTTACAGTTCATCAACTTTAAAACGGTTTTTGTCAAAAGCTTTTAATTTCGAACGCTATAAATTTTGTATTGTGCAAGTCTTGAAAATTGCATTTTAAAATAATTTCAATTGAAAATGAACCCTTAAAAATGTAAAATTTGTACAGTAAGAGATTTCAGTTACTTATATTGTAGACTGAATGTTTTTATAATTAAAAAATTTAAAAACTGAACCTAGCATACAAAAAAGTGAGAGAATGATTATTTCTAATTTAACTTTATAACATGCGATATGTCATTTGTGATATTTCAAGTAATTGTACAGATTTCTGTTCTGAAAATTTGTAAAAATCCCAGTTAAAAAATAAATCCACTGTCATTTACCGTTTTTCCCGGCCTCGAAAATTACTGGGTCTTTCGGCCTCCCTAGATTCAATAACGTCCTGTATATCAGGTTAAAATTCTTTAAATACATTAAAATTCCTTGAAGTCCTTGAAATCACTATAGTAATCCCTTGAACTTTTTTCTTCAAACATCCCTTACAAAATTCTTTCGAAAACCTTAACATCGGTAAAAGTCCTTCGAAGTCTCTTGAAATGACGAAATTGCTTGAAATCCGTGGAATATCTTGAGGTATTTGTGAAATATTATTAACTTTCCGAATCCCCCAACATTAACTGAAACCTGCGGAATCCTGTAAAATACCTTGAAATAATTAAAAAAGTTCTTGGGTAAATAATAAAATTAATTACTTTTTTCTAGATTCTCTGTTTGTGTATTAATTCTTTCTTTCTATATATATTTATATACAATTATATACAATTTAACATTTATATACAATTTCTTTCTATATCTATCTATATATATCTATATATTCCTCTAGAATCAAACCGAAGGGCCTATGACAAAGCCACCGAACGCGTCCTCGGGTTGCGGATAGAGGGTCCCTGTACCAAGGGTTTCTGCTGAATATGGTTACAAAAATAAATAGGCAGTCGCGGACAATTGTCCAGGGGTGGTCCCGAAGGAATTAACCCCCAAGCGGAGGTGTGAAAACCGTGCCGAAAGCTGAATGGCACCTGGGTGAGGTGTCTAGAACGGTGACTCTGGGATACCAGGCGACCTATCAGAGTAAGCAGCCTTATCCTTGCATGCGGGGCTCTACACGGATGGACGAACCCCTTTCTCTAGCTTCTCGTGGGAGCAACAATGACAACACCAAACATAGTTGTAGTAAGTGCGGTTTAAAACAACAGAACGCGCAGGGCTCCCGACAATGGGTCGGCCAACAATGCCGACCAAT
>NC_046657.1:177260397-177277835 GCF_010883055.1 Belonocnema kinseyi | reverse complement strand
ACCGCGATTTCGCTGGAAGCGGGTGCAATTTTTCAGATTAGCACCCGCTCCCGGCGAAATCCTGCGGTTGTCCTTATGACAAATTTTTAAATATATATATTTCAACGTGATTTATTTCTATACTGGTTTTTTATTATGATTTTCAATATATAATGTATTTCACTCAATCGCGAGACAGTAATTAGAAATTTATTTAAGGAATTTCAATGCTTCACAAATTGCTGTGCTGGACAATACATCAATTTATAAAAATTTAATATACTAAATAAAGCATTCAAAATAGAAATGAATAAATTTACCTTCATTGAATAATGCAGTTAATAAAACTACATGCTGAAGAGTACGCGCTGATTGACCACATACGTCCATTTTTTAGGGAATTGCCAAAAGAAAATTAGTATCTATACTGCACATATAAATATAAATTCACAAGTAATTTTGATTTTTTACCCAGAAATAACTTGTCGACTATCTCTAGTAATATCACAGAAAGGTTTCTTTATGAAATAAATGTTTTTTTCAAAATAGACATTCAATTCCCCTAACCATAAAGTATGGCAAGCCGTTTTACTTTCAAATAGTATCCATGATGAAGTACAGAAAAAAAATGCAACTCCTCTATTAATAAATTCTTTGAAAACATTCTTTTTATGTCTAGACAAAAAAAAATGAATTAAAATTAAGGTTCATGATAAAATAAATTATAAATGCTTGGAGCGGATAGAAGAATCATCGCCATTATTATTATGTCTAGACATGAATGTAATTAATTTATTTTATGCTTTAACATGATAATATTTCTTTGCGTATGACAAGTGCTAAAATTGTTGTCGTATGTTTTCCGAACAATTACTGTCATGCTTTACGGAAATCTAAAAGAATTTAGCTTATTTTCCTTACGGAACATTGATATGATATATAACAGTTGACAATTATTTCTATGCCTAAGTATAATTTTAAATCGCTCTATTATTATTATCTTGGAATCTTAAAAAGAATTAATTCATTCAATTTTCATCATTTAATATGATAGCACGTTTTTTTATGCTTTCCAGTTTTTAATGCACAATCATTTCCAGCATGTTAAATCATAATTTTAATTCTTTATATATTATTAGCACTCTAGTTCATTTTTATTATGCTTTAATCTAATTTGCACTCGTTGCATTTCCATGATGTTAAAGCATAATTTTAATTCTTTTCATTTTTATTATGCTTTAACCTATTTTAAAACTCGTTGCATTTCCATTATGTTAAAGCATAATTTTAATTCGGTCCATTTTTATTATGCTTTAACCTATTTTGAACTCGTTGCATTTCCATTATTTTAAACCATAATATTAATTCCCTTAGTCGCGGCGAGTATTAACAGATAGCGCCAAAGTAGTTTTAGAGGACCTTCATTTTAGAGTTCCAATGCAGTTTCCTGACCCTGGTGTGTCCTCCCACCATTAGATATTTCACGTGGAGATGTCCCTGGACAAGATTTAGCCATACCCTACCGATAAAAATTTCAGAGTATATGATAAAGTTTCTCAAGGCTCTGAGAAATTCTCCGCAGACACTCAGGTAGATATATTTAATTTCTTAAGGGTGCGGGCTCAGAGCTTTTAAATCTTTTAATGGTTCAGGTCCGAACCCTGAACCTTTAATTTATTAAGGGCACGGGTCCGAACCTGGACCTTTGAATATTTAAGGGTACGGGCCCGGACCCGTACCCTTAAGTTCTTAAAGGTCCAGGTCCGGACCAGAACCTTTTAAATTCTAAAGGGTCCGGGTCCGAACTCGTACCCTTTAATTTCATAAGGGTACGGGTCCAAACCCGGACCGTTTAGAATATGCAGGGTTCGGGTCTAGAACTGTACCCTTTAAGTTCTTAAGGATCCGGATCCTTCCGACCCGGATCTTAAGGATCCGGAACCAGCACCTTTTAAATTTTATAAGGTCTGGGCCCGGACCCATACCCTTTAAGATCTTAAGGGTACGGTTGCGGACCCGAACCCCTGAAGAACCTTTTAACATCGGGTCCAACCTAAAAGGTTCCTTGAAATACATATAGTTGAGAAATTTACAAGCATGATTTAATTAATAACTATTAATAATCAATACAATTTTCAAAATTTGAGTCAAATTTGTTAATTTTTGAATTTCAAACGCAAATTTATGATCTTTGACTCGAAAACCCCCTCGTACTGACTTGCATGTAAATCTATCAAATTAATTAGATTTTCAAAATTTGAGTCAAACTTGAGAATTGTTTATTTTTGATCCCAAATTTGTGTTTCTCTTTATTCCCTCTCATTTGGTCGTCCACCAATTTGTAAATTTTTTTAATGTAATGCTAGGAGCCTTTTAGGTTGGACCCAGCATCAAAAGGTTCCTTAAGGGTCCGGGTCCGGACCCGTAACCTTTCATTTCTTAAGGGTACAGATCCGAACCCGGAACTTATAAATTCTTAAGGGTACGGGTCCGGACCTATACCCTTTAAATTTTTAAGAGTTCGGTTTCGGGTCCGGACCTTTTAAATTCTTAAGGGTCCGCGTCCGGACCTGTACTGTACTGTTTCCGATGATTTCAGATAACTAACCTTTTTTTTTAATGTTTGAAATTGGAATTAATACAACGTTTCTCGTAAATGGAATGAGATTCGCCACAAAAGACAACACTTTTTAATTCAACTAGAAAATTGTATATTAGTATATAAGTTATAATTATAAATAAGTATAATGAGAAAATTCATCAATTAAAAAAAAAAGTTTTAATAATTTGAAGAGAAATTTAAAAAGGGAGAGTCGGGTTTAGCGATGACCAACTACTGTACGCCCGGTACGTGACGAATACAAAAGGAACATTATATTACCAGATATGAGGTGGGAGATAGGCGATCCCATGTATTTAATTTGGAACGATTTTCGCCAGCGCCACCTATTACCTGAGGCTTTTGCGAACTAAAATAAAGCGCCCCCAATTACTCAGGCCAGTTTACGAACTGAAATAGATGATAGACGGTTCTACTTGAGCGGCATTTTTCCAGTTTGACAATGTCGGTAGAGAAGATCAGAGTGGGTAATTTCGCGTATATGGTCTATATTCTAGTCCGCAAACTGCCTAGGTGAATTTGGGATGCTTTGATTAAAAAGTTTACATAAAAGAATCTGAATGATCTTAAGGGAATTTTTTAAATTATGGACAATTAAACATTTCGAAAAAATTACTGTTTTTTTTTTTGGTATACAAAGATTAATTTAAGAGCCTAATAATCAAAATTTTAATCATTCTTTTAGTACACAACGATAAAAAAAATAAAATATGGTGGAAATTAACAAACATTTTTATTGAAAATTAATACTTTTTGGTGTTTAAAGATTACTATATATTTTTTTAATTCATTGTTTTTGTTGGTAGAAGATTTATCTTCTCGGTTCAAAAATCATCTTTTCCATTTAAAATTCAATTCTTTTTGGAAATTTGTTGATTTAGAATTGATAAATTTAACTATTTTAATTATTGGTCAAAATTGATCTTTTTCAGTAACAAATTCATCTATTTGGTTGACGATTTTAAGATTGTTATTTTCAAGTTTGTTGTTTTTTATCAGAAAATTAATTTTCTAGGTTAAAAATTTTTCTTTTTATTGAAAATTAAACTTTTTATAAATCCTTTGTTTTCAGGTTGAAAGTGGTGCTATTTAATTTTTCTTTTTAATGCTTAAAATTAATCTTAGTATAAAATTGATTTTTTTGTTACAGATATAAGTTGTTTTTAAAACACATTTGGTAACCTTTCGGAAATATTTTTTTATATCACTCAGAATCTTCTAAAATTTCTAAATGTCTGAAACGGAAGCGCATTTTTCTTCATATTTTAAAAAATATAAAAAAAAATTAAAAAACTTGTCTGATATACTCCGATTTTTTTCGTGGAATTTATAGAAATGTTTTTTAAAAAAGTTAGCAAAAAATTAATATAAAAAAAAAATACTTTCAAATTTTCGTATTAAACTTAAGAATATTGTTTCATTCTCTTAAAACCTTTCAAAGTTTAAAAAAGTTTCTAAGCATGTAATTCAAAATCTTTCAAAACCGATTTTTTTCAATAATTTTTTTAAAGTTTTTTTTGTGTAGTGAAATTGGAGAAATTTATCAAAGTACAATTCAGTCGAAAGGCTAATTATAAATGTTGTGTCACGAAAAGTATGAATGTTGATTTAGAACACAAATGGGACATAACGTAAGTTAATCGTTTCTTTTACAAAAAACCTGGAAGACTTGGAAGGGACATTGCATTTTTTAAATGTTGTGGAAAAAGTGCGAAAATCATGTAATCTTTCAAATAATGACAGGGTTTTTTAAATTGAAAGATACTTTTTTTAATAGAATTTTTAACTATTTCTTGAAAATTCGTCGTGTTATAAATATTTGATAAATATTAGAAAATCTTTTAAACTTCTAAAATACTTTTAATCACTTCAACATCCAAATTTTTCTTACAATTTTTACGTCCTAAAAAATTAAAAAATTGCTGAAGATATTATGGGTTCTTTCTCAGCATTTTTAGAAATCTTTTAAAATTTTTTCTAATAATTTATATGAAAAAACAAGAAATTCTTTCAAATTTTTTGTATGAATATGATTTTAGTGGATATTTTCAGTTTGTTATTTGCTAAGATGCCGACAAATGCTAAGCGAAATATAGATGTTTTAATATTTCGAAAGAAAAAGCTTTTTAAGAATTTTGAAAGATTTGAATATTATAAAAAAGTTTTCTTAAGTTTCCTAAAAAAATGTAACATTTTTCTTATTTTTAAAGTTCATTTGAAGAGAATACTTGAAGAGAAAATTGTCAAAATTATCAAAAATTAATTTTGAGAGAATATTCTACAACTTTTTCAAAACATTTCGAGAAATTGCTAAAGAAGATTCTGGAAAATTTTAATATTGAGAAGATTTT
Organism: Belonocnema kinseyi; assembly: GCF_010883055.1. NCBI lineage: Eukaryota > Metazoa > Arthropoda > Insecta > Hymenoptera > Cynipidae > Belonocnema > Belonocnema kinseyi. The sequence continues at coordinate 177,272,885 of NC_046657.1, read as the reverse complement.
TAAAAGATAATAGAAAATTTAGATTTCTGAAGATTTTGAAATAAAGTTTTGGATTCTATTTCAGAATTTGGAAAGGATTTAAGAAATTAAAAATTTTCGGCCTCAAATTTCGAGGAATGAGTTTTTTTCTAAACCGGGAGAATAAATAACAAATTTTTACCGGGATAACAGGGAGAAAGCCCGGGTAAACAAATTTTTAAAAAAGTTGTCATCTTAATTGAAAATTATAGTGTGGATTTATAAATTTGTTAATCAGTAGTGTTTGAGTTGTTATATTTACAAAAGTTATAATTTTATAATTTTGCAGTAAAATTTAAAATATTCTCAGGTTTAAGTGTTCGATTTTTTAAAATTTGAATGACCGTGAAAAAAATTTTTTAACCGGGAAATGACCAGGAATTTTCTTCCTCGATTAAAACCGCTATCCTGGTCACTTGATATTGCATGAAATTTAAAGATTCAACATTTCTACGATTATTTTTTAATTTGAGAGGGTTTAAGTTTTAAGTGTTCAATATTAGACAGTTTTCCAGTATACAATTCTGTAATTCTGAGTGCTTGTAATAAATCATTATAACATGGTGTCATTTCATTCAGGGCCGAAGGTTTAAATTCTTTATTTATCTAAGTTTGAATTTAAAAAGGTAAATATTTAGGCCTCTGAATTTTTATTTATTCAATTGTATACGTTATTTTGACTGAAGTTTGCAACGTTTATATACGAAAATATTAAAAATTTTATTTTACGTATTACTTGCACCTGATGACGGGTAGTACTTGGAAATTGAAAAAACTAAGGTACAAGAACTAATATAAAAAAGCCTTATTCATTTACTCACTGTGTGCATTGTAGGAAGTTAAAAAACATTATTTTCGTTTATCAACGTTGCAAACTTGAGTTACATGAACGTTTCAAATTTAATTCAGTTTTTAGGGTTTCCCATTTAAAATTATGCTATATTGAAAGTTTCTAATTTGATATAATACATTTATATTAACTTTAAATAAGAAACTGTATTTAATTGTTAACGCCTCGAGTTTGTAAAATACGTCCACTTTCAGGTGCTTGACATTATTTTTCTGAATTTGTAGGAATTAAAGCAGTAGCAAAAAAATGAATGTTAATTGAAAGGGTTAAATTTCCCCCTGATCACTTGATCGAAACATCTACAGACGATAACGACATCGAAAAGCCTAAAGAGAAATCAGCAATACCAGTAAGTGAATAAATTAATGAATACATGGGTAATAGGACGAGTGATTAAAAACTCCTTGCAATTTGCTTTGAGGACTTTGGAGCTAACCCATAACCTCGAAATTAATTTGTCTCGTTTTACTCCATGAATACTAGAATTACATCTATTTTAGATAATTTGAGCCTATTCCTGTTCTGAAATAAATCTGTATTCCGAGAGAAAAATTTAGTTAGTTCAAATACTTTTTCTGTAATATGTTTTTATTTATTCCTACCGAAGCATTGAGAAAAGAGAATTTTACTGTGTAAACCAGATCTCTGATTTTTGGGCTCCTCAAAAATACTAAAACTGATTTTTGGGCTCCGACCCTTAACGTCAAAAAACAACCCCTTAATATCACGCAAATATGAGTTTGTCAAAAAATAATCTTTTTGGTAATTTCACAGTGTCAACAGAGTATCGGATTTTTAAGCTTTTAAAGAATGTCAACTCCAATTCTGCCGTGATTTAAGAAAACACTGTTAACTGCAAAATGAACGATGCCGAGAAAATCGACGATAACTGTTCAAACCTTTATTCGCGTGTACCGCGAATTCTAATTAATTTTCTGCAGTTTTTTTTTTGTTCTTGACTAAGTTGCATATGAACTTTTCATTCTTGCAAACAAAAAAGGTTGAAAATGTTAACTAATTATCTAAAATGCAGTTAACGGTGTTGATTAGGATGCTGAAATTCAGAAAACGCCGTAACGGGCCGTAACGTCTCTCTTCGAATCACGAACCTCAGAAATAGCCTTATCGTGATCTGAGAAAACGCCGTTCACGACGAAAGTATTTCGCAGATAAAAATAAATGCAGTTACGGTGTTTCTGAAATCACAGACGTTTTTTTCGGGGTTCGATGATACCGTACCCCTTGTCACGTTCAGTCACGAATTAACGAGACCCCACCTATAATGTCACGTCCTTCCCTCCGTTATATCACGCGCAGAATGACTCGTCCCCACATATGTCACGATTTGTCACGCTTGATAAGAACCCCCCCCCCCCTTCCCCTCGGTGCGTGACATCCTAAGTGAACGCTCCCTTAGTACATTCTTCAACTCAACATTTAGATAGCTTTAAACCTATTTTTAATAAAAAATATTCAACCCAGACTTTATAAAATTAAGAGTCGAAAACTAATCAATTTTACATGCTAGAAAATGGGCGTCCACTCACGAAGTGGCGGTAGCGTACGACAAGCGTTTGTGTGTACGAATAAGAGAGACAATATATAATGAGCAAAGCTGCACACGAAAACGGTTTTTCTAATGGATATTAAAATAATTATATACAATTTTGAATAAAAAAGAATTTGCATTTAATTGTGGATAAATAATTATTAAAACACACCTTATAATATTTATTATAACGCACTAATAATATTAAGATAAGAATCGCTACGCTTTTCCTAAAGTTAGATAGAAGAAATGAAAAAGGGAAGGAAATATAATGTTAGACCTCCATGTATGACCGTTCTTTTTGTGCCCATGTCTCTCCGTTTGTAGATAGGAAAATCCTATTTTTATCTATACCGCTGTATAGACTGAGAGTAATAATAACGTGACCTTCAAGTTTAATTGATATTATTTATTACCACATATGACGTAAAAGTTTAAATATTATTTTTACTATGACTCTGATTCTTTACAGTGGTTTTAAATATTAATAATCAACTGGAATGAAAACTGTCAATCGGGAGATAAAAGCGCATAAAACTGGTCGTCATGGAAAAATAGAATAGTACTATACAGTTCTAGAGAGAAATTAGGACGGTAATACACGTAGATATTGAAATAATTATGGATACAATTTTTCGAATATGTTAATTAAAACAAACGAATAGATTCTGATAGAAATTTTATACATATAAACGGATAAATACGAAAAGAATGTTCTACATACAAAAGAATAGATATGCATAGAATTTTCTACATAAAAACGGATCGATAGGGAAAGAGATAGGCGCATTTCGCGTATAGAAACGGATATATATGATAACACTTCACAAATATATACGGATATGAATGAATTCAATCAATTCAGATGGGAACGGATAAAGACGTATTCAATTACTTCCCACGTATCAGCAAATATTGAAACTGATGAAGATTTCAAAATGTAACAACGGATACACGCTAATTGAATAGAATGCAAAGTGCTCATCAAAACGGATACAAAAATTCTATCCTTTTGAATTGGCTAATTCCTATCAGTTTGAATACTTTTTTGATCCGTGCTTTCCTATCCGTTTGAATACTTTTACTTCCTGCAGGGCTAGTACATATTAACTCCTACCAATCTCAAAAAATCAAAACAACCCAAATTCCTGCAACAAATCCTGCTAAGGATATCCCTAGCCTAATAAGCATCGTCACGAGCAACAGATTCCAACCCCTCGAGAGCATCCCCACCTACGACACTGGCGATAACTCAAACACACATGACTCAGTTAGTTTAAGCAAATCTATAATTAGGAAAAAGAATAAGGAAAATAAATTAGGAAAAATTGTTTATAACAAAAAATATGAAAACGAATATACAAATGACGATTGTAACTTTCGGAAAAATAAGAAAGATTCTATCCGATAAAAAACAAAAATAGAATCTCAAAAAACTAATGAGATAACGGAAATTGATAACAAAAATCAATGGGTTAATTTTTAAAATAGAGTGATTAAATTATATAATAATACAGATAGCTTAGGAAAAATACACGAACAAGAAAATGGTTCAGCAAAAATTTGCGAAGTTATTCTTGAGCTTAACGGAAGCCAACAATTAATACTAGAAAAACTTTTAGAAGACAAAATAAAAATTTATTAGGAAAAAGAACATCGGGCAACACGTCGAACGAAACATAAAATTGATGTACAGGGCCGCGATACCATTAAGCAGCGATATTACCATGTGAGCCCAAAAATTAAAGAAGTAATTTACCAAACAGGGAAAAAAATACTAGGAAAAGATATAATAGAACCATTTTGTTCAGATTGATCAAATACTATCTTTGTGATAAAAAAACCATGGAAGAGCTAGCTTACTTGCTAGCTTACTTGCAAATAGCTTTAGAAGAAAATTCGAAACCAATAACAGCATTCACAGTCCTGGAAAGGGCATGTATCAATTTAAAAGGATGCCATTTGGTTTAACCAATGCTCCAGCCACTTTCAAGAGACTAATAGATAAAATCATAACCCAAGACTTGAACCAAACGTTTTTTGTTATTTAGACGACATTGTAACAGTAACTCAAAATTTCGATGACCATTTAAAATACATGAACATTGTAATAGATAAAATAAATGATGCAAATTTAAAGATCAGTCCAGACAAATGTGAATTCGGCTGCTCAGGAATTAAATATTTAGGCTTTAAAGTTAAAGATAAAGAATTACAAATAGATGATGAAAAAATTCAAGCAATATTAGAATTCCCTAAATCTAAAGATATTAAAAAATTACAGCGCATAATAAGGATAGCAAGTTGGTATATAACATTTATTGCACACTTTGCTGGAAAAATAGAACCGATGATGGGATTGGGGATTAGAAAAAGGCGAGACTTTCGAAAAATTAAAAACTTGGTAACATTAACACCAATATTAACCTGTCCAGATTTTACCCAACCCTTTCAATTCGAAACCGTTACGAGTAATAGGGGGTTAGGAGCCGTACTTACGCCATATCTAGAAGGTTATAGTTTTAAAGCAATCACGGACCACTTAGCGTTTAAGTGGCTCCATAACCTGAAAAACCCCGACTGGCCGATTAGTCAGAAAGGGCACTCGAACTTCTTGAATATGACTACGAAGTCGTATTCCGAAAAGGGAGTTCAAATCGCGTCCCTGATGCACTCTCGAGGTCAGGAGAACCAATACAAAATATAGCACTCGCGTTAGCTTTTAGCGCAGAAAAACTGAAACCGGACATAAACGACAAAAAAGATGACTTCAAATTTCATTTTCTTCTATTTTTTTTCAAAATTTCCACCCGAACAAAGCAGAGAAATGCACTTTATTGCCTCCACTTTTATTTCCCAAACTTTCAGAGCGATACCTTATTTCGTTTAGACGTAAGTTAGGGAAAAAATTGAGGTCCAGCTTTGGTCACGTGACCCTCTCGTTACATGGCCTTAATGGAAAAGCGTTAATCGGAAGTAATTAACAAATTTATTAATGGCGTATATTTTGAAAACGCATGATCTGCCAAATACGTACCACACTGATTCGGAATCAGATCATTCTGCATAAGATTTATTAAAAATGTGAATACGCCTTTTTGGCAAAGGGTAAGCTCATAGGAGATGATTGAATTTGCGGGAATAGTGAAACAGGTTTTATCTTAGTTCTACAAGCAGTTAAAGCCCTGATCACCCGTATAATAATGGTAGTTGCTAAATGGCTTAAATTTAAGGTGAAACCTTGTGCATTAAGATAAGTATCTTAAACAAAGTTTCCTTTGCATATCTTAAGCCATAGCAGGTTTTTGACGTGCGCACGTTCGCCCGAGTGGTGAGAAGTGAGCGCGCAGCAAAACTCTGTTAACGCTCAAGAGGCTGTGTATTTAAATTATTTAGAATTATGCACATAATATTTTTTTAAATTGAAGTTGATTATCGTGCAAGAATTAAGAAGAGTTGAAAAGACTTCTTGGATAAGCTTCGAATTCTTCGGATTGGGCGTACGGATAGAAAAGGGCTAAAAGTTGTGTTAGGATTCAAGTTTAGGTTGACGCACGGGTTGAACAGGATTAAAAGTAGCAGTGTAGGATAGATAAGTGAGCCTCCGATACATTCAGAATGAAATTGGGGTTGAGACATTGAGTGAGATTTGGATTAAATATGAGTTTGAAAGACGGATTGAGAAGGGTCGAAGAGGATTAAAAATTTCGGATTGTTCGGATTGATTCAAATTGGTTCAAACTACAAAAAAGGTTCAAAGATAATTTAAAAATATTTCCAATTATATAAATAATGCAGTATAGAATATTGAATACAAAAACACGCGCGCTAAAAAAGTCGATGTTTCGTGAGTGTATAGACACAAAAAGTGGTGGAAGGCTTCCTAACTTTAATCCACTGCTACGAAGTTGACAAAGTTAATTTAGGCTGGCTGCAGTGATTTAACCTAAAAACGCCATGTAGCGGAAGAAACAGGCAGTCTCGAGTGATGAAAATTCATGCCCATTTACGTATTGCAGTCTTGTTTCTAGTGTTGATATTTAATAATCGCTTTCTTTCTTTTCCAGTTTGTTAAACTTGTTCGCGATGAGGATGCAATACAACATATTGTCTGTAACAGGTGTTAAACGCTAATTTCGTTTGTTTGTGAAATTTGCACCATTTTCATCGAGTGAATTTTTGCATGTACGCTGCTTGTAAACAAAAGTATCGTTAATATCTTCAGTGCTGATTCTGGCTGAATTGAATAAATATTTCTGTATGTCAAGTCGTACAACATATATTTGTACAAAATAAAAGAATGTATTCTTACCCAAAATCCCATACATATTATCCGAGAATTGGTTCAATAGTATTTAAAAAAATCGCAAAATGCTATTATATGTTCCTTCCTTAAATTTAAAATGAAAAATTTAGAACGGGTTCCTTGTTATTCTGTAGTTCTTGTTTACCGTCACGCAGTTTGGCGACTGACACCTTATAGTTTTAAAAGTTACAAAAAAAAAAATAATTTAACAAATCATACATTTTATTACACAGTACACTCTGGAATTATGAATGTCCTTTCGAATAAAGGTAACAAATTTGATAACCTTACTAATATTACGTCCATGGTAAAAAGTTCGAGTACATAAAAGTACCTACGACAATATATCCCACAAAATATACTAGAATCAATATGTCGTTTACAGAATGTCTTTCTTGCGTGAAAAGAAATACCTTCCACTTAGAGAAGAGATTATTCAAATTTTCAAAATTTGCAGACCTTTTATAAGATAAAGCGAAAGCACAATACCAATAAATCAAAGGACTAGCAGAACTTAACAAGCGTGTACTAACTTGGATGTGTACGAGAAGGATGCAGAAACATGACAAAAATAAACCATGTATTACGAAAGGAAACATTTCTATAGGGTATCCGCCCTTTGCAGTCTTTTCATTTTGATCCGTTTTCTTGAACAAACCAAGTGATGGCAGTTGCTTTCTATGTTTTCTCAAGAACCGAATGCTAAAATTTAATATGATATATAACATTGGAAATGCAAGAACGAAATTAGGTATTTGCTTTACCTGGTAATATCGTAAAAATCCAACGTTCCAGTACTTGTTTTGTATATAAGAATATGAGACCGGTATGTTTGAATCACACCAAGGTACTTGACTGTTACCTGGTAGAATGAGGTTATTTTTTATGGCGTAATGCACCACATGTGGTGCCAAATCTGTAACGTTCGCCAGAGGAGTACAAAATTTCGTGTAATTATTTACATGAAATAAAAAAAGTGGTATCAATGACAAAATAAAGACAGTCATAAACTGACAAAGGTTTATCAATATGTGGCGCAAGCTAAAGATTAAAGACCATTTTGACGGGTAGTACCTGTACTCTGAATAGAAATTCGGTATGGCAGTATTTATCAAATTTTTTAAAAACTCATACGCTGAAAAACCTATGTTACACAAGCCGTTGGAACGAGTTAAAGTGGACATACTCAACGGTAAGAATACGTATGGATCATTTTCAACAATAGCTAACATACTACGAAACGTCAAATAAGCAAACATTGACTCTGAATAAACGGCGGTGAAAAATATGCTGGCTGGATTTAAACAATATAATATTGCAGCTTTATAGGCTATATTCGTGTTTTTAAGAACTACTATGCTGAGATCGTACAAAGTCACTGCTGATCTTACAAAGCAAACGAAATTTATAAATACAGCAGTGAGAACAATTACACTGTGGTCGTTGAAAATAAATAAAGCTACTCGTAATACTATCGCGATACACCAAATTGTCATAGGATAAAGAGGAAAAAATACCAATGTTTCCTCGTGCGTAAACCCGTATTTAGCGATGTGAATAAAATATTCCGCATCCCACCGGACAAGTCCACCAAATAGAAGAGTAACCATATTGTCGAAAACAGAATTGTTCTCACGAGGATTTCGTGGACTCCGAAAGGCATCAGCATTGTGGTCCGGACATATGATGTTGAACAAAATTTGTAGCAAAATAATCAATAGACGAGTGGTTGTGGCAAACCAAAACACTTTTTCTCTAGGACAGTACATCCTTAAGAGTTATTTTATGTGAATTTTACGTAATATGAAAAAAGTCCATGACGAAACTAGTAACATCAAATGGCTCAAGGATACTTGCTTTTTTTTGTAAGAACGCAAGAAAACAGATCCTCTGTATATGCTCATGTGTCACCTCATTGTAACTGAAACAAATTATATATAATATGTATATTTGTTATTGAGATTGTTATGAACTTTAATACTAGAACAAAATAACAAACTCACTGATCGGTATTTTGCTACCCGGGGGTATAGACACTTCATATAAAAAATTTCCTAAACTGATTTGCGTTCTTTAAGAACTTTTTTCTGAGAATCAAACTAGATATAGATAATAAACAATTAAACTGTCTTATAATTAAATTTACACGTAATCAACTTGATGTTTACAATAACATGTTTTAAAAAATATTGTGCAAGGACGAGAGTGAATCATATGTAGTGGTGTCGGTGAGCGGTACTTCCCGAACGTGATAATTCTTATTTTGAAAAAATGGGATATTTGTATATGGGCATTTCCACGAACAGCGTTATTTTTATTTAAAAAATTCGAAAACAAATATTAAAGCACAGATTGGAAACTTTTTTCCTACATTATAAATGCATGTAGAAACGCATTTTTAACTTACTCGATATCTCTGAACATTTACGTAGTTTTCACAAAATATTGAATCGGGTCTGAAGCTACTTGCGCAAGAAGTGCTCTACCTCTTCATTGGTGTTGAAACGCGGACCTCCCACCACCTCTTTCCAGGGATGGGAACCTTTTAGTTTGGACCCGAGTTCAAAGGGGTTCTTAAGGGTCCGTATTAAGTTGAAACCCTTTAATTTCTTAAGGGTCATAACCTTAGATTTTTAGGGCACTATATCTTGTTTTTTTCACTTCTTCATTTATGTTCAGGGGTGGCAGTTTGGCTGTCTTTTCCATGATTCTGAGTGTACGAAGGTTTAGATTTATATAACACTTTGCGACGTAATTTCTGATTCCGAATTCTGACTCGGTTAATTAGCGAGCGTGTCTATCGCAATACGGCTCTAGTGAGATTGCCGACAATCTGTCCAGCGTGCTTGGTGCTGCCGATGAGCGATTCGCGCGGAGCTCACAAATATACCAAACGTGTGTGTGTGTCTATATCCATATGTCAGTACTAGGTTTGTTTCTGGCGTTTATTACATAAGTTACCGCAGTGCCTTTCGATGTAGGTCGTTCGCGCATGAGTTGGACAAATAGATAGTATGTGTTGTAACGTTATTTTTAGGTCTAAGGTATAGATTATATTTATAATCTATATAATCTTTATATTTATAAAAAATTTATATTTATAATTATAGGTATTTATAATATTATATATTTATAGATTTTCTATTTTCTTTTATGACGCCCGAATGTAATGAAAACTTGGTTTTAACCCTATCGATAGAAATCTCAGAGTATTCTCAGGCGAAATCGAGACTATGCGCGGGTTCGATTTGAATGATTTAGTCTGAGAGATAGTTAGAGAGATTGGGCCCTTTTCAAGGTCCTTTTAAGAGTGATGCGACGGTCACATAATGGTCCTTTTGTATTCGTCACGTACCAGGCGGGCAGAGTTATTTTCAGCAGTTGGCCGTCGCTAACCCGACTCCCCCTTTTTAAATTTTTCTTCAAATTATTAACATTCTCTTTTTAATTCATGAATTTTCTGGTTATACTTATTTATAATGATGACTTATATACTATTATAGAATTTTGGAGTTGAATTAAAAAATATTGTCTCTCTTGTCGTATCTCATTCTATTTACTAGATACGTTGTATTACAATTTCGATTTTAAATAACATTAGAAAAATTAGATATCTGAAATAATCGAAAACCCGTAGATTCTTAATTATTATGTTTTAGGCTGTTAACTATGAAATTAAAAAAAATCGATTTCTAAATTTTGATATGTGTCTACCTAAGTGCCTGCGGAGAATTTCTCAGAGCTTGTCAGAACCTTGAGAATCTTTAGCATATACTCTGGGATTTCTATCAGTAGGGAAGATTAAATGATTATACTTTCAAATTTTGAATGTTGATGTATCAAAATGCTCCTCTCATGGACTTTATACATAAGAATTCGGATTTTTTTTGACAATTTACTGTGTCCTAGTGAGGAAATCGGTACCGAGTACACACATCGGTACCAATCCTGGAAGGACGATAAACCGGAAACGTAACTGTTATAAATGACTAAAAGTAAAGAAACTTTATTAAAAAATTCTGGTTCTCAATCTACATTAAAATGAACTTTACTTCTCTACTTTAAGCCCCTTGATTTCGAAGTAATTATTTAACAGAAATTCTTTGGATATGTAATTGTCCCTAAATCTAGTGTCTAGCCTTGCGTCGCACAGTGGTCTGAAACGCCCAAAAAGTTGGCCAAAACCCAAAAAAAAACTTTCGCATATGTATAAATGCGGTATTACGAAAACAAGGTATTTCTGCTTAGAAAGAAATTTTTGTGATGTTAAAAGAGCACCTACAGTTGTACCTATATGAACAGTTTACAGTTTTGTAGGGAAACGTTTCTGAAACGCAGAAGATTTCTTTTAAAGTACATGCTGATGAGGTGACAGGTTTCAAATTATCAATTTCAAAATTCAGGACAAAATGGGAAAATTCTGCAAGAATAACTGCTCGGTTCTTGAAACTCAATGAAAGCTGGCTGAACACTACTTGTGCGGAAGAAAAACATATCACTGACCAAATTCAATCGCTTTCTTCGTACAAAACCGTCATTGACGGAGCAGAAATTGAAATTTCTTTGAAATTCATACTTTCAATGGTAGATGGGAAAGCGATTAACTTACTGTCACTGATGTAACGAAACATACACAAATTTCAACAAAATTTATGAAATCCTTGACAAAGAAATAGATTCTTCGTAACTGCGTTTTTGAATTTCCACTTTACACGCCTGGATAAGATTTTTCGAATTTTGTTTACACGTTAGATACAAAATAGAAATCAGAAAATTGCATGCACGATCGAAAGAAGATAAGAATAAAATAAAAATACGGAAAATCGAAATTAAAAAAAATTAAAAATGAGTTAGATTTAAAAGTTAATTGACCGAAACAAGGGTTTGACAACTCAACGATGGCAACACTGCCAGACGATTTTTCACTAACAGTTCTACCTCTGCGCGAATCCTTGGTGTCGACGAAGAACAGCTGAAAAATGCCACGTCATTCTGCAGGTGATTGCTAGTAGGTTGAGAGTCAATGTTGAAAATTTTAGGGAATACTGTATCAACGTTGCAAAGCGGATCGTAGAATTGTACCAGTGTTATATGATGCCCACAGCAGTTCACAAGATTCTGATCCATGGACATTTAATTATAGAGTGGGCCCCATTGCCGATTGGGGAGTTATCAGAAAATGTACAGGAGTCAAGATGTATTTTAACGATTCCTTGCCTCTTTTGAGCCACTCATCACAAGTTTCGGCAATCTTCAACAAAAAAAAGTCAAATTTTGTCAGAAGAAGCTATAGGACTTTAACTACCTGATAATATCGCCGGAATCTTTGATCTGATCGAAAATGGTAATGAATCTTGTGATTCAGATAGTTACACGGATTCCGACTAGGTCATAGTTTGTATTTTCTACTTTTGTTTATTTTGAAACTGACAATTGTTTGTATAGTTTTACCTGAAAATTTCTATCAACAAATAATAAAATGAATGTTTTTTAATAATATGTTGAACGAGTTTTTAAGTAGCTCCTTATTCTGTCAACAAATTTTTAATGACGATTGTCCTTATATTTCTATTTTCATTAGTCGATTTATTCAAATCAGAATATTTTCACATACAGGGTAGATTCGCTGGGGCTTACATACATGGCGAATCGAATGCCAACCGAATCGTTGCAACTCCCTTATAAGGTCTCGATACCTCTCTTTCCTTTCATTCTCCTTGGTTATGATGTTTTTGTCAGCTGGTGCCGAAAATTCGATAACGAAC